>NC_057801.1:439622068-439769200 GCF_018294505.1 Triticum aestivum | reverse complement strand
AGCCTGAGAAGGCGTCCAAAAAGCACATCAGGTCACACTCGGCGATGGAGTCCATGATCTGATCAATGCGAGGAAGCGGAAAGGGATCTTGAGGGCAAGCCTTGTTGAGGTTGGTGAAGTCGACACACATGCATTCCTTCCCTCCTTTCTTGGGGACGACAACTGGGTTTGCCAGCCATTCTGGGTATCGTACTTCCCTAATGACCCCAGTGTCCTGTAGCTTGTGGGTTTCTTGGATGATAAATGATTGCTTCTCGGTGGACTGGCGGCAGGCCTTCTGCTTCACCGGCCGCACATTTGGGCATACCTTTAGGTGGTGCTCGATTATTCCCCTTGGGACCCCAGCCAGGTCTTTGGGCTTCCAAGCGAATACGTCCTTGTTGGCGCGCAAGAAGTCGACCAACACTTTCTCTTGGTCCTGAGGGAGGCTAGCTCCTATGGTGAAGGTGGCGCTTGTCGTCCCCTCTTCACTGACCAGCACTTGCTTCGTTTCGGCTCGGTCTTGGGAGAACAACTGCTTCTTCTTGGACGGCGCTGCCTCTAGGGCCCCAGGATCCCCCTTCTCACCAGGGAGCGCGGATGCCGCAGAAGTGAAGGCGAGCTTGAGGTCCTGTATCGCATCCTTGGTGTCCCCTGCCACCACGAGGACACCATTGTTACCCGACATCTACATGAGGTTGTAAGCTGGGTGATTTGCCGCCATGAACTTGGCCAAGGCGGGGTATCCAATGATGGCATTATATGGCAAGTCGATCCGAGCGATGTCGAAGTCGATGAGCTCGGTGCGGTACTTGTCGCGAGTTCTGAAGGTAACGGGGAGACCGATCTGCCCCAGGTAGTGGGTGAAGCCACCGCCGACCCCGGAGAAGGGCTTGGTGGGCCGGAGCCGGCTGAGAGGCACGTGCAGTAGGTCGAACGCCTCCGCAGATAGCATGTTGAGGCCGGCTCCGCCAGCGACGAGGGTCCTGGTGACAGCCACGTTGCAGATGGTGGGGGTGAAGAGCATTGGGAGCACTCATGCTCCTGCTGTGGTCGCTAGATGGTCTTTTGGGCCGAAGGCGAGGTTGGCTTTCGGCGCTGCCCAGCCCAGAGGAGCCCCCGAGCTCACTTGGGCAGCGCTTACTAGACGGTAGAACTGCTTGATATGTCAATCAGAAGATGGTGCCTGCGAGCCGCCTAAGGGAGCTGCAACAATAGGAGGCGCCGGCGCTACAAAGTGCGCAACGAAGAGGCTACACAGCTCCTCCCAAGAGGCCACAAAGGACTCCGACAGGTGGAGCAGCCAGGCGCATGATGCTCCTGCAAGGGCCATGGGGAGCCAGTTGGCCTTCACCTTGTCGTCGCCCCTGGCCACCTCGATGCTCAGCTCGTAGAGCCACAGGAACTCGGCGGGGTCAGCAGTGGCGTCATAGCATGGAGGCAGGTTAGGTTTGAACTTGGGCGGCCATTCCACCCGCCGCAGGGAGGGGGTGAAAGGGCACAGCCCCGGCGCTTATTCGAAGGTGCACGTCGGTCGAGTTGATGGAGAAGCGCCCGCCATTGAAGCTAATGGCGCGATCTGATGGACGGAGCAGAGGATCCCTGACGCACCCCTACCTGGCGCGCCAAATGTCGGATTACGGGTTCCGCAAACCCTTGAAAGGTTTGAACTCTGGGGTGCGTGCGGAGATCTCAACCTATCCAACCTACCTACTCGCAATCCTCCTAAGCCTAGCGCGTCGGGCTCAAAGAGATAAAGAGACACAACAGTTTATCCTGGTTTGGGCCACCTTGCGGTGTAATACCCTACTCCACCGTTTTGGTGGATTGCCTCGAAGGGCTGAGGATGAACTGGCCTCAGGAGGTGAGGTGTTCTTGAGCTCAAGAGAGCTGGTGAGGTGGTCGGGTGAGAATAAATCCCATCCTCTTCCCCTTGTGGTGGTTAAGTCCTATTTATAGTGGCCTTGGTCCTCTTCCCAAATGTTGGCGGGAAGGGATCCCTCAACGACCAGTTTTGAAAGGGGACAAGTAGTACATCCTATCCTGACTAAAGTGGTCTTCGCGTGCAAAAAGCCTCTGGTGTGACGCTGTAGTGGGCTCAGTGATGAACTCAGTCCTGCCGTCCTGGAGGTCTTGGTCTTGTTGCACTAGAATGGAAACCTTTGGCTTATTCCTCGGGACTCTGCACCTCTTGCCTCCCTTGCACCAAAGAGGAAACTGGCACTCTGCGCCCGCTGGCGCCCGCCTGGCCTTGGTCGTCATGGCTCACATTAGCTGAGCCTCGTGAGGTGCACCTTGCATAGAACTCTCTGCCCCTCGGGAGCCAGCCTGAGGAGGTCGATCCCCTCGGGGATCTTAGTGTCATCCGCCTCGCAAGGCTCGGCCCCTCGCGAGGGTCTTGAGTCGTTTATGCTGAAGTTGTTCCATACTAGGCCATCGAAGGAGCCACGTGGTGGGCGCATGCAGGCAAGTCTGGATACCCCCATATCCAGAACGTCGACAGCTACAAGAATTTGATTTGCATATTCTTGATAGAAAGGGAGTTGAGAACCCCGTTGCAGACAACTTGTCTAGGTTAGAAAATGTTCTTGATGAGCCACCGCCTATTGATGATAGCTTTCCTGATGAACAATTGGCTATCATAAATGCTTCTCGTACTGCTCCATGGTATGCTGATTATGCAAATTAAATTGTTGCTAAATTTATACCACCTAGTTTCACATATCAGCAAAATAAAAGGTTTTACTATGATTTAAGACATTACTTTTGGGATGACCCGCACCTTTATAAAGAAGGAGTAGATGGTGTTATTAGACGTTGTGTACCTGAGCATGAACAGGAACAGATCCTATGCAAGTGTCACTCCAAGGCTTACGGAGGACACCACGCTGGAGATAGAACTGCACATAAGGTATTGCAATCCGGTTTTTATTGGCCTACTCTCTTCCAAGATGCACATAAGTTTGTCTTGTCTTGTGATGAATGCCAGAGAATTGGTAATATTAATAGACATCATGAAATTCCTATGAATTATTCACTTGTTATTAAACCATTTGATGTTTTGGGCTTTGATTATATGGGACCTTTTCCTTCCTCTAATGGGTATACACATATTCTAGTTGCTCTTGATTACATTACTAAGTGGGTAGAAGCTATTCCAACTAGTAGTGCTGACCATCACACTTCTATTAGATGCTTAAAGAAGTTATTTTTCTGAGGTTTGGAGTCCCTATATATTTAGTGACTGATGGTAGTTCACACTTTATTTATGGTGCTTTTCATAAAATGCTTGCTAAGTACGATGTTAACTATAGAATTGCATCTCCATATTATCCTTAGTCTAGTGGTCAAGTAGAATTGAGTAATAGAGAGATTAAACTGGTTTTGCAAAAGACTTTTAATAGATCTAGAAAGAATTGGTCCAAGAAACTCGATGATGCATTATGGTCTTATAGAACTTCTTATAAAAACCCTATGGGTATGTCTCCGTATATAATGGTTTATGGAAAGGCTTATCACTTACCTCTTGAACTAGAACATAAGGCATATTGGGATATTAAAGAGCTCAACTATGATTTCAAACTGGCTGGTGAGAAGAGGTTATTTAACATTAGCTCGCTTGATGAATGGAGAACCCAAGTGTATGAGAATGCCAAGTTGTTTAAAGAAAAAGTTAAAAGATGGCATGACAAAAGGATACAAAAGCATGAGTTTAATGTAGGTGATCATGTTTTGCTATACAACTCTCGTTTAAGATTTTTTGCAGGAAAACTTCTCTCTAAATGGGAAGGTCCTTACATTATCGAGGAGGTCTATCATTCCGGTGCCATCAAAATCAACAACGCCGAAGGCACGAATCCGAAGGTGGTAAACGGTCAAAGAATCAAACATTATATCTCAGATAATCCCATAAATGTTGAGATCAATATAATTGACACCTTAACACCAGAGGAGTATATAAGGGACACTTTCCAGAATGTTCCAGACTCCGAAAGGGAATATGTATGTGGTACGGTAAGTAAACCGACTCCAAAATTGTTCTAATAGCAATTTTCTCTGTTTTGGAATATTTAAAAAATTAGGAAAATTAAAAGTAGTCTGAAAGAGACACGAGGCGACCACAAGGGTGGAGGGCGTGCAAAATCCTCTGTTTTTGTTTCGACCTGTTTTTCTGACAGATCTAGATCACCATGACATCTCCAAGCGGAAGTTAGGGAAGAAGCCTACATCATCAACAACTCCATCATCGCCACTTCTGAAGAAAGAGACATAAATACATAGGTATGGGCACTCCCCTTGGCAACCGCCAAGCTTGGGGGAGGTGCCCCGGTATCGTATCACCATCACATCTTTATCTTTATCGTTTTTCTTAGTTCGATCCTCTTGGTTATATCTTGGTCTAGTGGAATAAAGTTTTAGTATGATCTAGCATTGAGTTTTGTTTTATGTTCCATCTATGTAATCGAGGCTGTGAGTTATATATAATAAAGAGTAGTTTTGAGTTGAGGGCTTTGCTTTCTTGCTATGATCTAGAGGGAATTAAAGAAAAAATAAAAAGAAATAAAAGAATCATATTTTGATCTTTTGAAGAGTAATGACTTCACATAAAAAGAGTATGATGAATAAAAGTTGTTGGGAGTTGACAAACATAGTTTTGGCCATTGTTGCAATTAATAGGAAGTAACAAAGAAAGAGAGGCCTCACATATAAATATACTATCTTGGACATCTTTTGTGATTGTGAGCACTCATTAAAATATGAAATGCTAAAAAGTTGATGTTGGACAAGGAAGACAACTTAATGGGTTATGTTTTCTTATATCCGAATAGAAGTTATATTGTCATGGATCATCCAACATGTTGAGCTTGCCTTTCCCTCTCATGCTAGCCAAATTCTTTGCACCAAGTAGAGATACTACTTGTGCTTCCAAACATCCCTAAACCCAGTTTTACCATCAGAGTCCACCATACCTACCTATGGATTGAGTAAGATCTTTCAAGTAAGTTGTCATCGATGCAAGCAACAAAAATTGCTCCTCTAGATATATATGATCTATTAGTGTGAAGAAAATAAGCTTTATACGAACTTGTGATATGGAAGAAATAAAAGTGACAGACTGCATAATAAAGGTATTTATCACAAGCAGCAATACAAAGTGACGTTATTTTGCATTAAGATTTTGTGCATTCAACCATAAAAGCACATGACAACCTCTGCTTCCCTCTGCAAAGGGCCTATATTTTATCTTCTACCCTTATACAAGAGTCATGGTGATCCTCACCTTTCCTTTTTACACCTTTTCCTTTGGCAAGTTCTATGTGTTGGAGAGATCTGGATATATATATATATATCCACTTGGATGTAGGTTTTCATAAAGTACTATTGTCGACATTGCCCTTGAGGTAAAAAGTTGGGAGGCGAAACTATAAGCCCCTATCTTTCTATGTGTCCGATTGAAACTTTGTACCGATAAGTATCACATGAGTGTTAGCAATTGTGAAAGATTAAATGATAGTTGAGTATGTTGACTTGCTGAAAAGCTCTTATATTGACTCTTTTCGATGTTATGGTAAATTGCAATTGCTTCAATGACTGAGATCATGGTTTGTTAGTTTTCAATGAAGTTTCTGATTCACACTTTACCTTGTGAACAAATTGTTACTTTAGCATAAGAAATTATATGGCATTATATGTTACTATTCTAAAGATGATCATGATGCCCTCATGTCCATATTTTATTTTATCGACACCGCTATCTCTAGACATGTGGACATATTTTTCGATATCGGCTTTCGCTTGAGGACAAGCGAGGTCTAAGCTTGGGGGAGTTGATACGTCCATTTTGCATCATGCTTTTATATTGATATTTATTGCATTACGGGCTGTTATTTCACATTATATCACAATACGTATGCCTTTTCTCTCTTATTTTATAAGGTTTACATGAAGAGGGAGAATGCCGACAGCTGGAATTCTGGACTGGAAAAGGAGAAAATATTAGAGACCTATTCTGCACAACTCCAAAAGTCCTAAAACTTCAAGGAGATCAGTTTTGGAATAAATAAAAAATATTGGGCGAAGAAAGCACCAGAGGGGGCCACCAGCCAGCCATAGAGGTGGAGGGCGCGCCCTATGATGTCTACTACACAATCTTCTTCTTGTAGACGTTGTTGGGCCTCCAAGTGCAGAGGTTTGTAGGACAGTAGCAAATTTCCCTCAAGTGGATGACCTAAGGTTTATCAATCCGTGGGAGGCATAGGATGAAGATGGTCTCTCTCAAACAACCCTACAACCAAATAATAAAGAGTCTCTTGTGTCCTCAACACACCCAATACAATGGTAAATTGTATAGGTGCACTAGTTCGGCGAAGAGATGGTGATACAAGTGCAATATGGATGGTAGATATAGGTTTTTGTAATCCGAAAATATAAAAACAACAAGGTAACTAATAATAAAAGTGAGCGTAAACGGTATTGCAATGCTAGGAAACAAGGCCTAAGGTTCATACTTTCACTAGTGCAAGTTCTCTCAACAATAATAACATAATTGGATCATATAACTATCTCCAAAGCCACTAATAGCGGAGAACAAACAAAAAGATTATGGTAGGGTACGAAACCACCTCAAAGTTAGCCTTTCTGTTCTATCTATTCAAGAGTCCATAGTAAAATACCATGAGGCTATTCTTTCCGTTCAATCTATCATAGAGTTCGTACTAGAATAACACCTTAATACACAAATCAACCAAAACCCTAATGTCACCTAGATACTCCATTGTCACCTCAAGTATCTGTGGGCATGATTATACGGTATGCATCACACAATCTCAGATTCATCTATTCAACCAACAAAAAGTACTTCCAAGAGTTCCCCAAAGTTTCTATCGGAGAGTCAAGACAAAAACATGTGCCAACCCCTATCCATAAGTCCACAAGGTGAACCCGCAAGTTGATCACCAAAACATACACCAAGTAGATCACGTGAATATCCCATTGTCACCACAGATAAGCACGGCAAGACATACATCAAAGTGTTCTCAAATCCTTAAAGACTCAATCCGATAAGATAACTTCAAAGGGAAAACTCAATCCATTACAAGAGAGTAGAGGGGGAGAAACATCATAAGATCCAACTATAATAGCAAAGCTCACGATACATCAAGATCGTGCCATATCAAGAACACGAGAGAGAGGGAGATCAAACACATAGCTACTAGTACATACCCTCAGCCCCGAGGGTGAACTACTCCCTCCTCGTCATGGAGAGCACTGGGATGATGAAGATGGCCACCGGTGAGGGATCCCCCCTCCGGCAGGGTGCCGGAACAGGGTCCTAATTGGTTTTTGGTGGCTACAGAGGCTTGCGGCAGCGGAACTCCCGATGTATTGTGCTCCTCGATGTTTTTAGGGTATATGGACATATATAGGAAAAAGGAGTCGGTTAGGGGAGCCACGAGGGGCCCACGAGGGTGGGGGGCATGCCCAAGAGGGTAGGGCGTGCCTCCCTGCCTCGTGGCTTCCTCGTTTCTTCCCTTACATGCACTCCAAGTCTCCTGGATTGCTTCTGTTGCAGAAATAACTCTCCTAAAGGTTTCATTCCATTTGGACTCCGTTTCATATTCCTTTTCTTCGAAACACTGAAATAGGCAAGAAAAGAGCAATTTGGGCTAGGCCTCCGGTTAATAAGTTAGTCCCAAAAACAATATAAAAGTGTATACTAAAGCCCATAAACATCCAAAACAGATAATATAATAGCATGAATGCTTCATAAATTATAGATATGTTGGAGACATATCAACATCCCCAAGCTTAATTCCTGCTTGTCCTCGAGTAGGTAAATGATAAAATAAATAATTTATGAAGTGTGAATGCTAGCAGGTGGATAAGTTTGATCAATGAAAATTTCAATCACCTTTCCTAGCATGATTATATGTCATAACAGTAGCTCATCTCATAAAAATTCTCATGATCAAGTAACAAGCTATTAAATGTTAAAGCATAGACCATAAACTTTCTAGCAAACTAGCAAACTTCATTCTCAGTCATCAAACAATTCCAATTCATCTTATTTTCAGGAAGGGTCTATGTGAGAGCTTTGATTTAGCAAATCCCACATACTCAACTATCATATAGTCTTCCATGATTGCTACCACTCAAAGCATATTTTTAGAACAAATAGCATCAATCGAAAACAGAGAAAGATAGGGGCTTAATGTTTCGCCTCCCAACTTACTTATCATATAAATAATTGTCAATAATAATAATTCATGATCAAATATATTTGAATGGCCATATATGCTTAGATCTTTCCCCATCACATGATGCTTGCCAACTAAAGAGTAGATTGGAATGAGAAGGAATACTACTGACTCTTGCATAAAAGTAAAAGATAGGCCCTTCGCAGAGGGAAGCAGGGATTTGCAGAGGTGCCAGAGCTCGATTTTGAAATAGAGATAAATAATTTTGAGAGGTATGCTTTCATTGTCAACATAACAACCAAGAGTTCCCAGTATCTTCCATACTACATACATTATAGGCGGTTCCCAAACAGAATGGTAAAGTTTTTCTTTACTCCCCCTCCACCAACAATCATCAATCCATGGCTTTCCTGAAACAATGGGTGCTTCCAGCTAACAACAATCCTAGGGGAGTTTTGTTTGCAAATATTTTGATTTGATTTTGATCTTTTGATCATGGGAATGGGCATCCCATTTACCAGCCATTTTTCTCGTGAACGATGAGCGGAGTCCCCTCATCGTGAGAATAACCCACCTAGCATGGAAGATACTCACAGCCCCTAGTCGCTACATGAGCGATTCAGGCATACAAAACAGATTATTATTTGAAGGTTTAGAGTTTGGCACATGCAAATTTACTTGGAACGGCAGGTAAATACCGCAAATAGGTAGATATGGTGGACACTCATGAAAGAAACTTGGTTCAAGGGATTTGGATGCACAAGCAGTATTCTCGCTTAGTACAGATATTTTGGCTAGCAAAGGATTCTAAATAGCAAGCACCACATGTTGGAGGATCTATAACAATATAACTTCTATACACATATACCCAAGCATAACTCATTCTGTTGTCTTCCTTGTACAATTTCAACTAATTTGCTCAGGTTTGAAAATAACTAATGGGGCTCACAATCATAGAAGATGTCTAAGATAGTATATTTATATGTGAAATCTCTCTTCCTTCAATATTCTTTCATGAATTGTTCAAGTGACCAATATAATGTTTGCTAACCTTCAATAAAGTTACCACCTCTACTTCTTAGATGTGAAGTCATTACTCCCAATGGGGTAGGCATATGAAACATATATAATTTCAGATTTATGACATTCAACTCATTCAACCATTTACTCATAGTATATACGTGAAGTACACGAGTAAATGACAAACTACTCCAAAAAGATATAAGTGAAGATCAATGAGTAGTTAAATAATTATGTAGCCATGTGAAGACTCGCTCTCATTTAAGAATTTCAGATCTGAAGTACTTTATTCAAACAGCAAGCAAAACAAAATAAAATGGCATTGCAAGGATAGCACGACTCATGTGAAGAAGCAAAAACTTAGGTTCAACCGATACTAACCGATAATTGTTGAAGAAGAAAGGTGGGATGCCTACCGGGGCATCCCCAAGCTTGGATGCTTGAGACTTATTGAAATATTATCTTGGGGTGCCTTGGGCATCCCCAAGATTGAGCTTTTGTGTCTCCTTAATTCCTTTTATATCTCGGTTTCCTAAACCTCAAAAGCTTCATCTACACAAAACTCAACAAGAACTCGTGAGATAAGTTAGTATAAACCAATGCAAAAACCTTATCATTCTCTACTATAGAAAATCACAAAAATTATTATTCAACATTGCATACTAAATGTCTCTGCATATTTAATACTCCTATCATCAAATAGAATCATTAAACAAGCAAACATATGCAAACAATGCAAACATAACAGCAATCTGCCAAAACAGTATAGTCTGTAAAGAATGCAAGATTCATCATTCTTAACTAACTCCAAAAATTATGAGGAAACTACTAAGCTGAAGAATATTTATCAGAGCTCAATATGCAAAAAGTGTCAACATTATATCATTCTCTGACTTTTCTAGGGAATTTTTGCAACAGCGGTAAACTTTCTGTTTTGAAACAGCAACATGTATACTTGCAAAATAAGCATGGTAAAGGCTACCCTTGACATTTTTGTTGAAAATAAAGATGCAAAACATTATTCAAAATAACAGAAAGAAAATACTAACAAAATAAAATGACGCTCCAAGCAAAACACATATCATGTGGTGAATAAAAATATAGCTCCAAGTAAAGTTACCGATGAACGAAGACGAAAGAGGGGATGCCTTCTGGGGCATCCCCAAGCTTAGGCTATTGGTTGTCCTTGAATATTACATTGGGGTTCCTTGGTCATCCCCAAGATTAGGCTCTTTCCACTCCTTATTCCGTAGTCCATTGAAACTTCACCCAAAACTTGAAAACTTCACAACACAAAACTCAACACAAAACTCGTAAGCTCCGTTAGTATAAGAAAACAAACCACCACTTTAAGGTACTGTAATGAACTAATTATTTATTCATATTGGTGTAATATCTACTGTATTCCAAATTCTCTATGGTTCATACCCTCCGATACTAGTCATAGATTCATCAAAATAAGCACACAACACATAGAAAACAGAATCTGTCAGAAACAGAACAGTCTGTAGTAATCTGTGTCATTCGAATACGTATGTAACTCCAAATATTATTAAATAAATTGGTTTACCTGAGTAATTTGTCTATTAATCATCTGCTAAAAGAATCCACCTAAAATCACTCTCCAGTAAAAAATGGCAGCTAATCTCGTGAGCGCTAAAGTTTTTGTTTTTTACAGCAAGATCACAAAGACTTCACCCAAGTCTTCCCAAAGGTTATACTTGGCAAAAACACTAATTAAAACATAAAAACACATCTAAACAGAGGATAGATGAATTATTTATTACTAAACAGGAACAAAAAGAAAATAACAAAAATAACATTGGGTTGCCTCCCAACAAGCGCTAACGTTTAACGCCCCTATATAGGCATGATGATTTCAATGATGCTCACATAAAAGATAAGAATTGAAACATAAAGAGAGCATCATGAAGAATATGACTAGCACATTTAAGTCTAACCCACTTCCTATGCATAGGGATTTTGTGAGAAAACAACTTATGGGAACAATAATCAACTAGCATAGGAAGGCAAAAGAAGCATAACTTCAAGATTTTAAGCACATAGAGAGGAAACTTGATATTATTGCAATTCCTATAAGCATATGTTCCTCCATCATAACAATTTTCAGTAGCATCATGAATTAATTCAACAATATAACCAGAACCTAAAGCATTCTTTTCATGATCTACAAGCATAAATGTTTTATTACTCTCCACATAAGCAAATTTCCTCTCATGAATAATAGTGGGAGAAAACTCAACAAAATAATTATCATGTGAGGCATAATCCAATTGAAAACTAAAATCATGATGACAAGTTTCATGGTTATCATTATTCTTTATAGCATATGTATTATCGCAATAATCATCATAAATAGGAGGCATGCTTTCATCATAGTAAATTTTCTCATCAAAACTTGGGGGACTAAACATATCATCTTCATCAAACATAGCATCCCCAGGCTTGTGGCTTTGCATATAATTAGCATCATGGGTATTCAAAGAATTCATACTAATAACATTGCAATCATGCTCATCATTCAAAGATTTAGTGCCGAAAATTTTATAGACTTCTTCTTCTAGCACTTGAGCACAATTTTCCTTACCATCTCAAAGTTATCATTTATGTTCTATCTATTCAAGAGTCTGTAGTAAAATAACATGAGGCTATTCTTTTCGTTCAATCTATCATAGAGTTCGTACTAGAATAACACCTTAAGACACAAATCAACCAAAACCCTAATGTCACCTAGATACTCCATTGTCACCTCAAGTATCCATGGGCATGATTATACGATATGCATCACACAATCTCAGATTCATCTATTCAACCAACACAATGTACTTGAAAGAGTGCCCCAAAGTTTCTACCGGAGAGTCAAGACGAAAACGTGTGCCAACCCCTATGCATAAGTCCACAAGGTGAACCCGCAAGTTGATTACCAAAACATACATCAAGTAGATCACATGAATATCCCATTGTCACCACAGATAAGCACAACAAGACATACATCAAGTGTTCTCAAATCCTTAAAGACTCAATCCGATAAGATAACTTCAAAGGGAAAACTCAGTCCATTACAAGAGAGTAGAGGGGGAGAAACATCATAAGATCCAACTATAATAGCAAAGCTCGCGATACATCAAGATCGTGCCATATCAAGAACACGAGAGAGAGAGAGAGAGATCAAACACATAGCTACTGGTACATACCCCCAGCCCCGAGGGTGAACTACTCCCTCCTTGTCATGGAGAGCGCTGGGATGATGAAGATGGCCACCGGTGAGGGATCCCCCCTCCGACAGGGTGCCGAAACAGGGTCCCGATTGGTTTTTGGTGGCTACAGAGGCATGCGGCGGCGGAACTCCCGATCTATTGTGCTCCTCGATGTTTTTAGGGTATGTGGACATATATAGGCGAAAGAAGTCGGTCAGGGAGCCACGAGGGGCCCACAAGGGTGGGGGCACACCCAGGGGGGGTAGGGCGCGCCTCCCTGCCTTGTGGCTTCCTCGTTCCTTCCCTTACGTGTACTCCAAGTCTCCTGGATTGCTTCTGTTCCAAAAATAACTCTCCCGAAGGTTTCATTCCATTTGGACTCCGTTTGATATTCCTTTTCTTCGAAACACTGAAATAGGCAAGAAAACATCAATTTGGGCTGGGCTTCCGGTTAATAGGTTAGTCCCAAAAATAATATAAAAGTGTATAATAAAGCCCAAAAACATCCAAAACAGATAATATAATAGCATGAATGCTTCATAAATTATAGATATGTTGGAGACGTATCACCCTACCCCTTGGGCGCCCCCTACCTTGTGGGCCCCCTGGCAGGCCCTCGATGCCCATCTTCTGCTATATGGTGTCTTTTGCCCTAAAAAATCAGGGAGAAGCTTTCGGGATGAAGCGCCGCCGTCTCGAGGTGGAACCTGGGCAGGATCAATCTAGGGCTTCGACAGAGCTGTTCTGCCGGGGAAACATCCCTCCCGGAGGGCGAAACCATCGCCATCATCATCACCATCGATTCTCTCATCGAGAGGGGGTCCATCTCCATCAACATCTTCACTATCACCATCTCCTATCAAACCCCAGTACATCTCTTGTATCCGATCTTTGTCTCAAAACCTCAGATTGGTACATGTGGGTTGATAGTAGTGTTGATTACTCCTTATAGTTGATGCTAGTTGGTTTATTCGGTGGAAGATAATATGTTCAGATCCTTAATGCTTGTCAATACACCTCTGATTATGAGCATGAATATGCTTTGTGAGTAGTTTTGTTCCTAAGGACATGGGAGAAGTCTTGTTATAAGTAATCATGTGAATTTTGTATTTGTTCGATATTTTGATGAGATGTGTGTTGTCTTTCCTCTAGTGGTGTTATGCGAACATCGACTACATTACACTTCACCATGATTTGGGCCTAGGGGAAGGCATTGGGAAGTAATAAGTAGATGATGGGTTTCTAGAGTGACAAAAGCTTAAACCCTAGTTTATGTGTTGCTTCGTAAGGGGCTGATTTGGATCCATATGTTTCATGCCAGGGTTAGGTTTACCTTAATTCTTCTTTCGTAGTTGTAGATGCTTGCGAGAGGGGTTAATCATAAGTGGGAGGCTTGTCCAAGGAAGGATAGCACCCAAGCACTGGTCCACCCACATATCAAATTATCAAAGTAACGGACGCGAATCATATGAGCATGATGAAAACTAGCTTGACAGAAATTCCCATGTGTCCTCGGGAGCGCTTTGCCTTATGTAAGAGTTCGTCCAAGCTTGTCCTTTGCTACAAAAAGGATTGGGCCACCTTTTTGCACCTTGTTTACTTTTTTTACTTGTTACAGGTTATGAATTATCTTATCAAACAACTATCTGTTACCGATAACTTCAGTGCTTGCAGAGAATACCTTGCTGCAACCCGCTTTTCATTTCCTTCTGCTCCTCATTTGGTTCGACACTCTTACTTATCGAAAGGGCTACGATAGATCCTCTACACTTGTGGGTCATCATCATGTCTTGGTAATTGGCGCATGATCGTTAGCACGCCTATGCACAAGTCCGGGCAGCAAATACAAATGTTCTCTGCACCGACACGAAGAGCTCAGAAGCTCCACCTAGCGCATTCCTAACTCCAGATCCATGCCCAGACCATAGGTGCTCCAGCAAGTGGAGCATGTTGTCACGAGTAAGCCATTTTTACTTTAGTGTGTGTTTGGAAGCAAGGGGTTCGTCGAGCTCACCCAGCTGTGGTGCTCCACAGAGGTCTTTGTGGATCTCCCGAGGAGTGCATCGGATGCCTCCCACCAGTTCGGCGAGTGGGAGGGCCACGAGGCAGAGAAGGCGTTCGGGCAGTAGTTCCAGGAGTCTCCATGTCCGGAGCTGCTGAATCATCAAATGAAGCAGCTGGTAGAGCTTTTGTGAATGGCAAAGCTGATGCTCCAGGACCTCTGCATCAATCTATGGCCCTCGGAGGTGTTGCCCACTAGCTTCTTCGGGCTCATAGCTTGGCTGCAAGAAGTCATCCCGCAATCCACATGCCTGGAGGGAGCTCAGCGATCATACGCCTGCGTGAAGACGCATTATTGGCGTGTTGAAGCAGCAGTTGTGGCCACGGAAGCCCCCAAAGGGAAGGATCAGACCGCAGAACAGTTCCGTGCCAAGGTGGTGGAAGGGGCCGGGTTATCGAGGCCAAGTGTCTCAAGGACACTTTGTATTTTTAGATAGTATTCTGGAATGCCAAAGTGTGGCTGGTTATATAAACTTCCTTTTGTTTTTAATGAATGTGACTTTATATTCCGCCATGTGATTGTGCTTTTTATTATTTTGACTCCTGTTTGACCATGTTGAACTGAAAGTGACTAGTCATCAGCTTTGACCCCTGTGTATAGTATACAAAAGGGTGTTCCTTTAGGCAATCACGACCCTTAGCTGACGCCTCAGTTCCTGAAGGTGGTCCGTGCACATAGGAACTATGCAATCGGACTATAATGGCTTTATAACTTTCACTTAGTCATAGTAGCTTGACTGTGGGGGCCGATGACGATCCCCCGATGTGTGAAGTGACCGGCTTAGGTAGCCTAGGTCTATACCACCGACCACTTCAGCTAATGCTAGGAAGAAGCCATTCGTTTAACATGGGTGACCACTAACGACACATCACTTAATGCGATCTTCAGACTGCCGACCAGTTTACGCTTACCACGACAGTCAGTTATCAACTTTCTCCACTGAGGCACTCTGCCAATCGAACTGGCGGCACTATTGCAGTGGTTCTCCCGTTACGCCCTTAGCCGAATTGGTCAGAAACGTAAGGGGTAAACATAGGAGCCGGGTGACCCAACTATTTACCAAAATCGAGGTTTGAAACTAATTAATATAATGCAAACATCCGAGACACCGAGTACCTCAAACTTGTAGTTTGGGGCATGTGATTTAAAAAGCGAAGCCCTTTGTATCATGAAGTGTTATTTTTGGCTCAAAGGCAGTAATTATAAGGAAATGATAAAGAACCTTGAGGGGCACAATCTCTTTATTTCATATGGTTAAGCCGTATATGCCGATCTTGGACAAGTAGAACTTCAAAAAGATACAATGCAAGGAAAACAAATAAAAGATAAGGAGTAATCAAAATAGGGCGGACTTGTTATCGGATTTATTGGTCCGAGCCGCTTCCGGCCGCACGTGTGCGTCTCCATGTTGTTGACCAATTCATCTTCATTGATAGCGAAGTTGATATGGGCTACTTGCAACCTCGGCTGTTCACGCGCTTGATGCTTTTGTTGGTCGTGTCCTTTGAAGAGGTCTGTGGCTGCCATTTGGGTGGTTAATGCCACACGGGTCCCATCGGTGCATGATCCCAAAGTGCGTCGCTACTCGGTCAAGCTGATCCCAATGTGCACATTGTTTTGGGAAACCCATGGAATTTTTAGTGCAATGTTATGCACCCTTGGGATGTACTGCGCCCTTCAGGGGAGACGCGCGAGGAGCCCATACCCCTATTTAGGGTGTGGGGGTGCTTGTCTGAGGTCAGCTGGCATGGACCGCGTACGCTTCGATGAGCTGGGGGTGCGCTTGCTCACAAGGGCTGCCTCCTCAGATACCTACACCTTGGCTGTGAAAGCTGAGGTCTGCTCGTCCGTCCGAAGGGAGCATTCGGTGTTGCCATTCACTGTAATAACACCATGTGGTCTTGGCATTTTGAGATTGAGGTAAGCATAATGTGGGACTGCGTTGAAGCGAGCAAATGTGGTGTGCCCTAGAAGCCTGTGGTATCCACTTCGAGACGATACAATGTCAAAGATTAACTCCTCACTGCTAAAGTTCTCATGTGACCCGAAGACTACCTCCAGTGTTATAGTTCCCACGCAGCAAGCTTCGACACCTGGTATCACACCTTTAAAGGTGGTGGTGCTGGGCTTGATCTGAGTTGAGTCAATGCCCATCTTTCTGATCATGTTCACATATATTAAATAGAGGTTGCTGCCTCTGTCCATGAGGACGCGCGTTAGGTGAAATCCGTCCATGATTGGATCCAAGACTAGAGCAGTCGATCTTCCATGCCTGATGCTGGTCGTATGGTCGTGCTTGTCGAATGTGATGGGGTAAGCTGACCATGAATTGACCTTTTGCGTGACGGGCTTAACCACTTAGACGTCCCAAAGTGCATGTTTCTTCTCCCACTTGGGGATGTGGGTGACATAGATCATGTTTATGTCATTCACCTTGTGAGGAAACTACTTCTGGCCTGCTGCTGAGAATCATCCTTGTCTTCGCGGCGAGGCTGGGCTTTAATATTCCCCTTCGTCACCATTTTGCCAGCCTATTTGGAGACCCAGCAATTCCTATTGTGTGGTTTGCTGGTTTGTCCGAGGTACTGTGGATTTGGCATGGCCTGTCAAGGATTTTATCTAGATGGTTGGGTCCATCTTTGTTCCCTTTAAAGGTATTCCTTTTTTGTCCAGATCTAGGTGTGTTGAACCCTGCATTGACTACGACGTCCTTTGTATCGCTCATGCTGTTTCTATGCCCGCGCTTATTTTTGTGCTTGGGCTTGCCATTGGCATCACGAGTCTCTGAGGTGCCCACCTCACCGTTGTGAGTACTGTGGGCCAGCCAACTATCCTCTCCCACGCAAAAGTAGGTCATGAGTGAGGTGAGGGCCACGATGGTCCTTTGCTTGTCTTGCCCGAGCTGTCGGGCGAGCCATTCATCTCAGATGTTATTTTTGAATGTCACGATGGCATCGGCATAGGAGCAGTCTATAATATCTTTTTAGTAAGGAACCGGTTCCAGAATTTCCGAGCCAACTCGCCGGATTGTTGAATGACACGGCTGAGGTCGTCATCGTAGGGAGGTCGGACATAAGTTCCTTGGAAATTTTCCTTGAAGGCATCCTCGAGTGCTTCCCAACTCCCGATGGAGTGAGGAGGCAGGCTATTCAGCCAATGCCTTGCCGGCCCCTTTAACTTGAGTGGCAGATACTTGATGGCATGGAGGTCATCTCCATTGGTCATATGTATATGTAGGAGGAAATCCTCAATCCATACCGCTGGATCGGTTGTGCCATCATATGATTCTATGTTAATGGGCTTGATCCCGCCCGGGAATTTATGTTCCATTACCCTGTCTCTAAAACAGATCGGATGGGCGGGGCGTCAGGTCCGTGTATTGTTGCACTGGATACACAGGGAAATCCATGCGTAGGCCTGGCCCCGAGCTTGGTTGTTCCTGTCCAACCAAGCATCATAGTCATCGAGTCCCGCGGGTTCTTGATGGACCAAGGTGGCGCCCCATTTGCCTCTATCCGACGTTGTGAGGGTCTTAGTAACCCACAGGGTCCTTGCCTTGATGGCATGTAGATGGCTGGGTGTGGAAATTTTCCCGTACTAGCGTGTCGCACCCTCTAGGTGGTCGGTCGGGTACGTTGATGGTTAGTTCATCATCAAACTTAGGCATCAGTCGCCTGTGTGGATAAGATTTAAGCGCACTATGGTGCCACTCTTTGTGATCTTGCTCGGCCGAGAGTATTTTGACCCACTTGTCATTTAGTACATCTTCGTTGGCCTACAGCTATTGTTGCATTGGTTTCATGCTTCGGGCCATGGCAACAAAGCGCTACCAGAAGCATTCTTGCTCGACTATGAAGTCACCTCGTCTTCCTCGGATTCTAGCATATAATTGTTGGTGTCCCCTTCAAAGAGGTCGTCGGGGTCTAGGTCCTCGGGAATTCCTTTGGGGCTGGCGTGTCGCTCCAGGGAAGCTTGAAGATCCTCCCCTAGGTCGTCAGCCTCGCCGGCTGCCGCGCCGCCGTTATCGGCGGTGGCGTTGTTCCTGCTGGGGTCCCCTTGGTGCCCTGCCCGCATCTGAGATGAGGTCCGGACGGGTTTCTAGGAGTGTCGACCATGTATACATCATAAGTAGATGTTGTGGTCCACTTGCCGCTATTTATCAATGGCGAAGTGTTTTAGGGCCATTGACATATTCGTCCATGTTAGTGGCCTCGTCATAGTCTAGCACGTCAATTAAATCAATGACCGTGGTGACTAGGTGGGTGGTGGGTGGGACGTAAATTTCCCGATCGTTGGCTTCGAGTCCAATTTTTTCATAAACCGAGGTCTTGCCGTCCGAGATTGATAAGCTTTGGATGTGGTCGAGCATGTTATGTAGCTGAGATAACTCCTCGGGGTTGATGGCCTAACTATGTGCGGGGCTAACTCGAAGTATGCCCAGCGTATAGCTCGGCATGTCTCCTGCGTGGTGAGGATCAGAAGTCAACTCCAGATCTTGCACTCTGGTCGGTTTTAAATCCGACGTCATTTCTAAGATGGGGCCAGACTAGCATCTGGACCTGGTGCCAAGGCGAGACTGCCTTGGGTTATCATGTTTGGTTCCTCCAGTGGCGCCAGGGACCCCGACATGACGCCCTCGAAGGAGATCGGTTCCGGAGTCAAGCCTCCGATGTCTGATAGACCCTCAACCTGACGGGCATCTAGCCTAATAGAACAAGCTCGCTGCGGGAGTCCGTGGTGTATTCCAAGTGTCCAAAAGTCACGATCTGACCAGGGGCATAGTTCTCGACGGAAGCCAAATGGCCTAACGAGTCAGCGTAAAAGATCATGCTACCAAACAAAAATGTTGGTCGGGGATGTAAATGTTCCCGTAGCTGGTGCCGTAATTGATTTGTAGACGAACCATCGATCCTTGTGGTGATCACATAGTGGAACTCTCAATGAAAGCACCAGTGTCAATGTGAAATCTGGCAGACCTCAGGGTATGGGGTCCCGAGTTGTGGATCTCGGATTAGTGTAACATGAACAAGGGAGACAATATTTTCCTAGGTTCGGGCCCTCTTAATGGAGGTAAAACCCTACGCCCTGTTGTTGTTTATATTGATGGAGATGTATCAAGTACAGAGTTGATCTACCTCAAGATTGTAAGTTGTGTTCTGCCTCTAGGGCTAGGCGAATGTACTTGTGATTCGGTCCCCTCTACGGGCTAAACCCGTTGGCTTATATAGACTCTAGGTAGGGTATCTAGGGTTACATGGTCGGTATCCAGGGGATCGCATGGAGGCACTAGGGGATGTCTTGGAGTATACGTCAAGTCTTTGGTAGAGGTAGTCTTGGTCACATTCAGCATGTAGCTTTCAGAGTTCACCTCAAGGTGAGGGCCCACTGGCCTAGCCCGAGGACTATGGGCCGACCAGGTTAGACCCCCTAGTCCAGGACACGGTAACTCTTTTCTTGTCATCTCCTCCAGGAACTTTATTTTACAGATGAGTGATACAAACATCGCCATGAACAACAACTCCTTCCCCAACTTGTATGATGTGGTGCTCGTCAGATGGGAAGACTTAGGAAAGATGAGCCTCAAGAATGAACCACATCTAGAGAAGCAAGAAACCAGCGACAAGGTCAAGGTGGTGGTGATCAAGGAGGAGTAGCCGGAGAAAGAAGGGGATGATGACATCACTCTGGATGAGTATCCTCCTAATCCCTATCAATTCAATATCTGATGATCTATTCCATTATTTTCTCTGCGGCCTCCTGAGAAGAGTGGGGAAAGGAGCCACCTACCCCAGAAGAGATGAAGGAAAAGATCAAGGAGTTGGAGAAGGTTTTGAAGTCTGTGTGAACACAATTAGAGAGGGTATTAACTCTTATTGGTTTATGAGCAAGACCTAGATGCAAGGGTCGATGGTCTCTTTCATAATATCGGACTCATGATTGACACTCTTAATCAAAACACTACATAGCTTGAGTTTTTGACCCAGGTTATAATCATCAGCAGGTCATGATTAAGGAGATGAGGCAGCGTTTCAGGAACATCGGCAAGGATATCAAGGAGTGAGCATGATACTCTAAGTGCCTCGATCTCCCCGGCTTAATTGTAAGCTTGGGGGAGATTCCCGTGCACTTTATATCTTTATCTTCCTGCATTTCTTTCCTGTGAGTCAATATTAGTGATACGTCTCCAACATATCTATACTTTATGAAGTATTCATGCTATGTTTACAACACTTTTATATGGTTTTGGTATGATTTGAATGGAACTAACCCGGACTGATGTTGTTTTTAGCAGAACTACCGTGATGTGGTTTTTGTGCAGAAATAAAAGTTCTTGGAATGGTATGAAACTTCTTGACGATTTTTTGGAACATAAGAGTCACTAGAAGCTTTGGGAGGAGGCCAGAAGACAAAGGAGTGGCCCACAAGCCACCAAGGCGCGCCCAGGGGGGTCAGTGTGCCCTGGTGCCTCGTGGGCCCATCTTAGCTCCTCTTCACGTGATTCCAACACTGAAATATCCCATAAATAGAGAAACCCCCAGAAATAATCTAGAACTTCAACTCCACCGCCGCAAGCATGTGTACCTCCGTGGTCTCATCTACTGGAGCCCTATTCTGGCACCCTGCCGAAGGGCGAAATCATCACCGGAGGCCATCTACATCATCCCATTGCTCTCCATGATGAGGAGGTAGTAGTTCACCCTCGGTGCTATGGGTATGTACTGGTAACTATGTGTTTGATCTCTCTCTCTCTCTCTCTCTCTCTCTCTCTCTCTCTCTCTCTTGTTTTCTTGATTTGGCACGATCTTGATGTACTGCGAGCTTTATTACTATAGTTGGATCATATGGTGTTTCTCCCTCTCTAGCTTATTGTGATGAATTGAGTTTTTACCTTTGAGGTCTCACTATTATTGGATTGAATACTTGTAGGACTTGAGAATATTGGATGTATGTCTTGCATATGAATACACGTGGTGACAATGGGCTATTATATTGATTCACTTGATGTATGTTTTGCCACTCAACTCACGGATTTTCGACGTGGCATTGGGGTAACCTATGCATAGGGGGTGATGCATGTTTTCATCCTTTTGTCTCCACTAGAAATTTTGGGGCACTCTTTGAAGTTCTTTGTGTTGGATGACTATTATGAATCAGAAGTTGTTTGATGCATATCAAATAATCAAATCGCGGATACTTGTGGTGACATTGGAGTACCTAGGTGACATTAGAGTTGGTTGATGCATATCATATGTTGTTCTTTTAGTACGAACTCTAGGGATGTTTGTGACACTTATAGGAATAGCTCAATAAATTGACCGAAAAGGATAACTTTATGGTGGTTTCGTACCCTACAAACAATTTCATCTTATGTTCTCCGCCTGATAAGAACTTTGGAGTGATTCTTTGTCGCACGTTGATGGATTGTTATATGATTCAATTATGTTAGCACTATTGAGAGATTGCACTAGTGAAAGTATGAATCCTAGGCCTTGTTTTCAAGCATTGCAATGCCGTTTGTGCTCAGTTTTATCACACGCTAGCTTGCTGTTTTTTTATTTTCAGATTTCAAAAACCTATATCTACTATCCATACTACACTTGTATCACCATCTATTCTCCAAACTAGTGCACCTATACAATTTACCATTGTATTTGGTGTGTTGGGGACACAAGAGATTTCTTGTATTTGATTGCAGGATTGTTTGAGAGAGACCATCTTCATCGTACGCCTCCCAAGGATTGATAAACCTTAGGTCATCGACATGAGGGAAAATTGCTACTGTCCTACAAAACTCTATGCTTGGAGGCCCAACACGAGTCTACAAGGATAAAGTTGTGTAGTAGACATCAATTAGGTCATAAATTCTTTACTTCCATTAAGGTTGAACTATAGATTTCCTTTTTGAATTAGGGATGATTCTGCCCGATGAGTATTTGGATGTCTTGATGTGTGAGATTATTATTGCTTTCTTGAGAACGTACAGGATGATAATTGTGATTTAAGTAGTAGCACATAATTACTTGCATGATGATTATAAGTACTGCATATCGCAGTTGTGAAGTTTTTGAAAGCAGCTGAAAAAACTATATATGTTAGTTCATTGGAGGTTCAATTGATATAAGGGCAAGCAGAGAAAATCCTCTTAAAATTGAAAAGTGTTTTACAAAAATAGTTCTCCTGAGATTCATGTTTAGCTTGCATTTCACATAAAATTAAAAATATGAGATGAGCTTGATGACCCAAAGTATAGGGGATCAATCTTAGTCCTTTCAATAAGCAAGAGTGTCGAACCCAACAAGGAGCAGAAGGAAATGACAAGTGGTTTTCAGCAAGGTAATTTACGTAGGCACTAAAATTTTTGTTAACGGGTAGTTTGATAGCAAGATATTTTGTAACAAGTAATAAGTAGCAATAGTAACAATAGGTGCAGCAAGGCAGCCAATCCTTTTTGTAGGAAAGGACATGCCAGAACGATCTCTTATAATAAGCAAAGCGTTCTTGAGGACACGGGAGAATTTCATCTAGTCACTTTCATCATGTTTGTTTGATTCATGTTCGCTACTTTAATAGTATGATATGTGGGTGGACCGGTGCTTGGGTGATGTTCTTACCTGAACAAGCCTC
The DNA here is from genome assembly GCF_018294505.1 of Triticum aestivum. Taxonomy (NCBI): domain Eukaryota; kingdom Viridiplantae; phylum Streptophyta; class Magnoliopsida; order Poales; family Poaceae; genus Triticum; species Triticum aestivum. The sequence goes on along the minus strand of NC_057801.1, from coordinate 439,746,098 downwards.
CCAATTATGATTAACCCCTCTCGCAAGCATGCACAACTACGAAAGAAGAATTAAGATAAAATTTAATCATAGCATTAAACTTATGGATCCAAATCAACCCCTTACGGAATAGCGGATTAACTAGGGTTTAAGCTTCTGTCACTCTAGCAACCCATCAGCTAATAACTACTCCACAATGCATTTCCTTAGGCCCAAATATGGTGAAGTGACATGTAGTCGACGTTCACATAACACCACTAAGGGAATCACAACATACATATCATCAAAGTATCGAACGAGTACCTAATTCACATGATTACTTGAACAAGACCTCTCCCATGTCCTCGAGAACAAAAGTAACTACTCACAAAACATATTCATGCTCAAGATCAAAGGGGTATTGAATTGCATAATAGATTTGAACATATAATCTTCCACCAAATAAACCATTTAGCATCAACTACGAGATGTAATCAACACTACTAGTAACCCACAGGTACCAATCTGAGGTTTTGGTACAAAGATTGAACACAAGAGATGAATTAGGGTTTGAGATGAGATGGTGTTGTTGAAGATGTTGATTAAGATTGGCCCTCCCACAGTGAGAGGGTTTTTGATGATGATGATGGCTTTAATTTCCCCCTCCCGGAGGGAAGTATCCCCGGCGGAATCGCTCCACCGGAGAGCAAAAGTGCTCCTGCCCAAGTTCCGCCTCGAGATGGCGGCGCTGCATCCCGAAAGTCCTCTCCATATTTTTTTACAGGGAAAATGACCTTATATACCAGAAGATGGGCACCGAAGGCTGGCTAGGGGGGCCAATACTCACCAGGGCGAGCCAGGGGGTAGGCGTGCCCTGGTGCCTAGTGGGCACCTGGGTGCCCTCTGGTATCTCTGACGTAGCTTTTTCAGGTGTAGAATTCCAGCTGCCGGTAATCTCGCTCTTTCTATAAACCTTGAATATTATGAGAGAAAGGGCATTAGAATTACTCCAAAAAGTGTTAGATTGAATAAAAACACTATAAATAACAGTAGGAAAACATGATGCAAAATGGACGTATCAACTCCCCCAAGCTTAGACCTCGCTTGTCCTCAAGCGAAAGCCGATATCAATAATCATGTCCGCATGTTTAGAGAGAGAGGGGTATCGATAAATCAAAATACGGACATAGTAGCATCACCATCATTACTATAAAAACACTAAAATTTATCATAAAACTTCTCACGAACAAGCAACAATTCATCACAACATCAAAGTATCAGGAATAAACTTTCTTGAAAACTAACAAACTATGTTCTCAGTCAACAATGCAATTGCAATTCATCATGCTTTTAGGAAGGGTTTCACATCAGAGCTTTTTAGCAAGTGCACATACTCAACCATCATTTAGTCTTCTATGATTGCTAACACTCACAACATATATATGGAGCAAAAAGTTTCAGTCGGACACATAAAAAGATAGGAGCTTATAGTTTCGCCTCCCAACTTATTCACCTCAAGGGTGATGTCAACAATAATAACTCATGATCATTCATATCCAACTGGATATATGTGCCGAGATCTTTCCCCACCACATGATTCTTGCAAAATAAAAATAAAAAGGAATAGAGGAGAACACTTTGACTCTAGCTTAAAAAGTAAATACATCAAGGTAAAAGATAGACCCTTCACAGAGGGAAGCAGATGTTGTCATGCGCTTTTGGGTTTTGGATGCACAAGCTCTTAGTGCAAAATAACATCACATTATATCGCCCCTTATGATAGCAACCTTTATTATGCAGTTGGTTGCTTTTATTGCTTTGCCATCATAAGTTCGTACAATGCTTATTTTCCCTTACAGTAAAACATCATACATATTTAGAAGCAATTTTTATCGCCTTATGCACTGATGAAAACTTACTTGAAGGATCTTATTCAATCCATAGGTAGGTATAGCGGACTCTCATAACTTGAGATTGGGTTTAAGATTTTTGGATGCACAAGTAGTATTTCTACTTGGTGCGGATTTGGTACAAACATTGAACACAAGAGATGAACTAGGCTTGAGATGAGATGATGTTGTTGAAGATGTTGATGAAGTTGGGCCCTCCCATGATGAGAAGGTTGTTGGTTATGACGATGGCTTTGATTTCCCCCTCCTGGAGGGAAGTATCCCCGGCGGAACCGCTCCGCCGGAGTGCAAAAGTGCTCCTGCCAAAGTTCTGCCTCGAGACGGCGGTGCTCCATCCCTAAAGTCCTCTCCTTATTTTTTCTAGGGAAAATGATCTTATATACCAGAAGATGGGCATCAGAGGCTGGTCAGGGGGCCCACTACCCACCAGGGTGTGCCAGGGGGTAGGCGCGCCATGGTGCCTTGTGGGCACCTGGGTGGCCCCCTCTAGTATTTCTTTTCTCCAATATTTTTTACATATTCCAAAATAAATCTCCATAAAATTTCAGCTCATTTGGAGATGTGAAAAATAGGTATCTCTAACATAGCTTTTTCAGGTGCAGAATTCTAGCTCCTGGTAATCTCCCTCTTTGTATAAACCTTGCATATTATGAGAGAAAAGGCATTATAATTACTCCACAAAGTGTTATTTGAATAAAAACACTATAAATAACAGTAGGAAAACATGATGCAAAATGGAAGTATCAGAGCTCTTAACATGTTCCAATGACAATAGGAAAAATAACCCTCTTCTGCTAGACCGGTTGAAACAATGATGAACTAGGATATGAAGTTGTTGCATGTCCACAATTAAATTGAGTAACAACATGTGGATGCATGCATGATCATTATCATAGTGAGGGTGAGATATCATTTGTCAAAATTCTTTCTGTCCCTATCTGTTCCTATAACCAATGATGGACTCATGCTTCTTTCATACCCGTATCTCATAAATTTCAAGTTGACCTTATTCTTTACAAGCTATGGTACTTTCTCGGGGACGAGCAAGACTTCAGCTTAGGTGACTTAATGAGTCCAATCTATGTGATAATTTTAATAGTTATTTTGTGCCTAGGTAACATTATTTGGACCAACTAGCACTTTATGGAAGAAATCCCATGAAATGGTAGTGTAATCGCGTATTTAATGTGATAATCACTCACAGTAATAGAATGGTGCAAAGGGGCCAAAGGAGGAGGAGTCACCATGGTTCCATTGGAAAATACAACGCTCCATATGACCGCGCCTACTCACATGAGTGGTCGTATGAGGTGCCAGTGCCGCCACTTGATCAACACTTCCACCCCGTGAAATTGGATCGAAGATCAGACGCGCAGAGAGGCCAATAACTCGTCCAAAATGTAGGACCCTAGCCTCCAGAGATCACCCGGAGGAGGGATTGGCAAGGAGAAGAGGGCCATCTTCCTCACCAAGCACAAAGGGGCTACAACATCATCACCAATGTCATCATCATCATCATCATCATCATCATCCAGATCCTTATCATTATAAGATCAGGAACCCTAGTGAACCCTAGTGAATCATCTTTTGTGTTATTTGTATCATCCATTCATGTGTGCCATTACCTTCACCATGATGTTCATTGTCTCCATGTGTGAATAGACCCCTAGTTCTCAGGGATATGGATGAACCTTGGTATGTGTAGGATTTGAATCGTTATTTTGGATATGAGATCCTGTGTTGAATGCTTAGTTTAATAACTTCGTGAATGGTGTTAAGCGGCCCCACTCAGCATTATTGCCTTATGGCCATGAAGTATATCACCATCTTGTAAAGGGCTAGGATGTAAAGGTAATTTGAGGCGATAGTAAAAACTTAGCTCCTAACCTTTGCAAATCATAGGGGAATTATAGAGAATCCTTAGAGATGTCGTGTCCATGGGGTAAACCCTTAATTACCATGAGTCATAACCCTATCACTACATAAAAAAGACACATCCATGACATTTTTGGCCGAACGAATTTTTTTCTTGTCATACTTATGACACTTCTATGACGATAATTGTGACAAACCCAGTATCGTCATAGATGTGGTGGGCTCCTACTTCTATGACAAAAAAATCATGACAGAAAATGGGCTTTTCGTCCTGGGTGGGCCAGAGATGCAGCTGCATGACATTCTTTGGGCCATCCATGACGGAAAAACCCGTGGTATAAGCGAGGGCGAGGAAAATTTTGGGGATTTCCCGGTTATGGTGGGTGGTCGGGGGCCGAGCGATGCGTGTTTCTCTCGTACACGTATGCGCGTGTCTGCGAGGCGTTAGGCTCTAACTGAACCTGAGCGAGGAGTTGGGCTCTAACTGAACCCGAGCGATTGCACTAGCTACGTTACTGAACCTGAGTGATTCCTTCGCTACTGTTGCTAACTGAAGCCAGTCGATGCTGCCTCTGGATGAACAGTGAGCGTTGCGGGGGGGGGGGATTGGATGAACAGTAAGCATTGCTAGGGGGTTTGGATGAACAGTTCCCGGTGGGGGTGGATGAACAGGACCCTGTGGTTGCCTCTGGATGAACAGGACCCCGATCGATCGAGCCGGTTGGGCTGGATGAACAGGACCCCGTGGAGGGCTGGATGAACAGGACGACCCCATGGAGGGCTGGATAAACAGTAGACGGTGGAGGGTTGGATGAACAGTAGCCCGTGGAGGGGTGGTTGAACAGGAGCCCATGGAGAGGGCTGGTTGAACAGTAGCCGGTGGAGTAGCACGCGGTGGAGGCTGGATGAGCAGGAGCCCATGGATGAACAGTCGCAGGTGGAGGCTGGAGGAGGTCGACGGTGGATGAATAGTAGCCCGTGGAGGCTGGAGGAGGTCGACAATGGAGATGAACAGTATCCCGCGGAGTCCCATTTTGCGGTACGCCACACCCTTCCCGGTGAACAGGACCCCCGTTTCAACCGTAGCGCTCCAACACAAGTCCATTTCCTCCGTTTTGCGGTACGCCACACCCCTCCCGATCAACAGGACCACGTTTCAACCATAGGACATCCAACAGAAGTCCGTTTCCTCCGTTTTGCGGTACGCCAGACCCCTCCCGATGAACAGGATCCCGTTACGAACCTGGCCGGTTAAACACAAGGTTGTTTCCTCCGTTCTGTGGTACGCCAGGCGTCGTTTCCATCGGTTGTTCCGTCCAAGCCCTCCTGATGAACACGACGACGCATTCTGTTCCGATCGATCCGGTTGGCTCCCCATGAACACGACGACGACGTTGTTTCTCTGTTCCGACCCAGCCATGTACACGAGCCCTGGCCGTACGTATGCGCGAGTAGGCGTTCAAGACCCCGCCCGTATGTACGTACGTGGCTGTATTTTCATTCTTGCACACTGGCCGCTGTACGTACGTGTACATGCTACATGCGCTACTACGACACGTGCGCACCTCTTCATCGACCAGTATGTACGTACACATTCGCGACCAGAATGACAATGCTACATATGCTTCGACCATGTGGGTCCCGACTGTCAGGCACTTCCTTGCGTGCAAAGATGTAGATGGTGGGTCCCAGTAGTCAGGGGGCGAATCGTTTTTTTTTGCACGGATGCACTTCCTTGCATGCGAAGATGTAGCTGGTGGGTCCCAGCAGTCAGGGGGGAAATGTTTTTTTCACGAAATAAGGTTGCCTGTCTATGGGTCCCTAATGTCAGGTGGAGGAATCATTATTTTCCGCATAATAAGGAGGCACTTCCTTGCTGCGGTAGTGGACCCAGCTGTCAGCCTCTCCATGTACAGTACTCTTCTGATGGACGTCGGTCGTTGACCACATTGACCACGCCGCGCCGAGAGCACCAAGGCAGTGGACGATGGGGAGGCCTAGGAAGGGGATGATGCGGAGCCGGGAAGACGCGGCAGTGAATGCCCAAGCGGAGAGGAGTATGAGGGTTCACTGGCTGCAGTGTGAGGCTGCCGTCGTCGCAGAATAACAAGGGGTGTGAGTGAGTAGAGGGATGGCCTGGACAGTGGTGGGAGTAGTAGGGGGCGGTGAGGCCTCTGCGGTATCACAGTAGGCCACGGGAGACAGGAGCACGCGGCACGACCGGCGCTGGTTTGGGCGGCTGGATCTAGAAGACCAGAGGTTGAAGAAGCACTACGGTCGTTGGATGAACATCGTACAGTAATTGGAGCTATAATCGTTCATATTGACTAAGTTGACAAAGCCCTCCGTCCCCGTCAACTTGGTAGGCCCACTATGCTGGGTTCCAGCTGGCAGGGGGAGTATTCATTTTCTTTGTGCGTAATAAGGAGGCATTTCCTTGCGTGCGAAGATAGCTGGTGGGTCCGACCTGTCAGCGGGGGGCACATTTTTTTGCGAAAAATAGAGACCCTTCCGGTGGGTCCCAGATGTCAGGTGGACGAATCATTATTTTGCGTGTAATAAGGAGGCATTTCCTTGTGTGCGGCCATGGACCCAGCTGTCAGCCTCTCCACGTACAGTCCACGTCCGATGTATGTCGTTCGTTGACCATGTTGACCAGGCCGCGCCGAGAGCACCATGGCGGTGGATGACGGCGAGGCCTAGGAAGGGAACGACACGAAGCCGGGAAAGACTCGGCAATGGTTGCCCGCGCGATGGAGAGTAAGAGGGTTTACTGGTCCGACTGTCGTTGCTGAAAAATAACAGGAGGTGTGGGTGAGTAGAGGAATGGCATGGCCAGCAATGGAGAAGGGTGGGGTGATGCGGCCTATGCGGCAGCACAACCGGCCATGGTAGGCGGGAGCAGGTAGTCCCACCGGCGCTGGTTTGGGTGACTGGAGCAAGAAGATCAGATATTGAAGAAGCAGCACGGCCGTTGGATTAACATCCAACGGTCATTGCTGCTAGAATCGTTTATGGACTAAGTTGACAAGGCCTTTCGTACACGTCAACCTAGTAGACCCACAAGTCAGCCTCCAAATCTGTCCCAACCAGCATACTGTCCGAATTTTTTTGCCAGATTCAAATTAATTTTAAAACTAAATATACCTTAATTTAAATTCAATGAAATTTTACCCGCACAAAAATAATGAAATTTAAAATATCAAAATCCGAAAGCAAAAAGTATTTTGATGGCCTGTTTGTTGTATTTTTTTCATTTTACAGCCCATTTATTTTTACTTATAACCCATTTCTTATTACTTATAGCCCATTTTCTGGGCAAAATGCATCCCTCCTTGTCTTGAAAGATTTCCGGCCCAGCAGGGCGTAGAAACGGTGGGAATAGTAGGGGGCGGTGAGGCCTCCGCGGCAGCATAGCCGGCCACGGGAGGCAGGAGCATGCGACACGACCGGCGCTGCTTTGGGCGGCTGGAGCAAGAAGACCAGAGGTTGAAGAAGCACTACGACCGTTGGATGGACATCGTATAGTCACTGGAGCTAGAATCATTCATATTGACTAAGTTAACAAAGCCCTCTGTCCCCATCAACTTAGTAGGCCCACAAGTCAGCCTCCCACCAAGGTGGGTCCCAGCTAGCAGGGGGAGTATTTTTTTTACGTAATAACGAGGCACATCTGGTGGGTCCAAGCTGAAAGCGGGGGGAATGTTTTTTTGTGAAATACGGTGGCCCGTCCGGTGGGTCCCAACAGTCAGGGGGAAACATTTTTTTCGCAAAATACGGTGGCCTGTCCAGTGGGTCCCAGCTGTCAGGTGGAGGAATCATTATTTTCCGCATAATAAGGAGGCACTTCCTTGCTGCGGCCGTGGACCCAGTTGTCAGCTTCTCCACGTACAGTACACTTCCGATCGAAGTCGTTCCTTGACCACGTTAACCACACTGCGTTCCGTTGCATGCATGCGTCCATGGGCGTGGTGCGTCCCCACTGTCAGCCTCTCATGTACAGTCATCTTACGATGACTCTCGGTTGTTGACCACACCGTGCGGAGCGCACCAAGGCTGGTGGACGATGGCGAGGCCCAGACTGGAATGACCCGGAGATGGGGAAGACGGGGCAGTGGAGTCGCAATTGGAGAGGAGTGGGAAACTTGACTGGTTTGGGTGCGCGGTAGCACAGCCGCGGTGCTGCCCATGGGAGACAGGAGCAAGAACAGAGGTTGAAGAAGGAGCAGGGCTGTTGGATTAACATCCAACGGTCCAGCTGCTAGAATCATTTGTTGATTAAGTTGACAAAGCCCTGCGTACACGTCCGCTTAGTAGGCCCACAAGCCAGCCACCAAATCTGATGGGTCCTAGCTGTCAACGGGAAGAATATTTTTTTCGCATCACAAGGAGGCACTTCCTTCCATGCGAATACACAGCCGGTGGGTCCCAACAGTCAGGTGGAGGAAACATTTTTTTAGCTTAATAAGGAGGAACTTTCCTTGCGTGCGACCATGGACCTCGTGGGCCCCAGCCGTCAGGCTCTCCATGTACAGTCCTCTTCTGATGACTCTTGTTTGTTGACCATGCTGCACCGAGCGCAGTGAGGCGGTGGACGACGGCGAGGCCCCGGACGGGAATGACTCGGAGATGGGAAGACGCGGCAGTGGAGTCACAGATTGAGAGGAGGAGAAGGGCTATAACTGGTTCTGGATGGCGTGGGGCTGCAATCGGTGGAGAATAACAGGAGGTGTGGAGGGGTGGAGGGATAGCCTGGCCAGCGATGGGGTAGCGTTTCGTAGCGATGCGTGCTAAGCAGAGCCGCTAGCCGCCGAAGGCCAGACCAGGCGGTCCCGGTGATGCTGGAGGAAGAAGACGAGAGATCGAAGGTGCATGCCAGCCATTGTATATAAATCCAATGGATGTGGATGTCATAATCATTTGTTGACCAAGTTGACAACGCCCTGCGTAGGCTTCGACCTATTGGCCCACATGTCAACCTGCAAAAATGTGGCATATATTTAACCCATGTTTTCTAGAATGTATAGTCCATTTGCTGGGCTGGGTGAACAAATAATTTCGCGTCAATGCGGCCCATTTATATTTTCTAAGAAATCCCAGCCCATTTGCACTTCCTTGAAATACTCGAATTAGCTGGGCTCGTTATATATATAATGATATGTTAGAAGGAGAAATTAATATCAAAAAATAAACCAGAGAGGCACACTATATATATATATAAATATATATATATATAATTAACAAATTAGCGAGTTTTTGCTCAGAATAAAAATGAGCGTGTTATTATTACATTGGTCCTTAAAATCTTCGCAAGCTTTTGTACGCAATCACCAGAATTTTCCTTGCCTGTGAGTCAAAAACAACCAGGATTTTCCTTGCCAACTTCTGTGAAACAGTTAATTTTATAAGTTAATAACATGTGGGCTGTTTTTATAATGTATATATAAGTCTCTATAAAATATATGATAGTAGTAATAATATAAATATATATCATGTGGTTAGAGGGGAAAACATAAATTGGACACATCATTATTATTCTTATATATAGATAAATAGAACACATACCTGCGTTTTATTAAAAAAATACATTGGGCAGCCGATCTTTAAGAAAATGCCCATAGGCCGGTATGGACCTCAAAAAATAAGTTGAAACCACTGTCTCCGTATGTCGTGGGCTACGCATTTTAAAATACAAAACCTAGGCCTAGCTGATACTTGTTCGCCCGAGCGAACTAGATTAAAGAGGGGGCCAGCGGCATGACTGAAGAAGCACATCAGGAGCGATTTTTCTTCTTCAATGGATGGCTCTCGATGGTGTTTTTTTACTTGCCTCTGCACCATACAACTTGTATTTTTAGCCTCCCAGTCCGTGGTGGACCAGCAGCCCATTTGCCGGGCAGGCCAACCTATAGAAACCAACACTCGATTTTTCATCATGCCCCCAAAACAACGCAGTACTATGTTTGTTTTGAGGCCGAAAACATTACGACAGGGGTTGAGTGGGGGAGGGGGAAGACAGAGCAAAAAGATTAAAAAGAGCTAATGCGCCGTTGCTACCCTAACAAAGCAGGTGCAATTCTTCTCGGGAAGAAAGTGTGCCGTTGACACCCACACGTCACATACCCCACAGTAGGCATACTAACAAGTTCACACACAAGTACAGCAGAGAAGGTAAACATTCGTATCAAACTCAGGTTCACAGGACACGTTCATATTCATAGCCAACATTCACTATCAACAACTCAAAAGATTCATATGTACACAAGTTCATCATGTTTATGCATCCAAATGATTGATAGATCACATGACAATATTCATAGATAATTCACAAAAAGATTCAGATATACATATGTTTAGTATGTTTATGCATCCAAATGATTGAGATCACAACCAATATGATCCATGGACGAACTTTAATTACCTAGGGTATAGACTGGTAAATGGTGTTCAATCGGAGGTACATCTTGCTAAAATTAATGCTTGTACGAGTAAACTTTCGAGTACATAAGAGGCAGCACAGACAATCTGAACTTTGCTTGTAGGTTTATCCTCAAATAGTGGCCTCGTGCCAAGGGAGGTTTGAGAAACTTGGCCACTACTTTCATCCAACTGGTTTACTGGCTCATCTTGGTCCTATAGCTCGCCAAAATTCTACATTGTACACGAGAAAGGAGGCGGTCGAGAAAATGAACCACCAAATTTTTTTATGCAGTGCAACTGAAATGGATCATCCCTAGCATGCAGACTGATTAAGTGCCAGATGAATATACGCGTCAACCAACTTGTCTGGAATCTTTAGACTCCATGCCATAAAGTTCTCTACCATATCTACCGATAACCAAAAGGCACAAGTTGGGACCAAAGACTGAACTGTGTTTTTTGGGCTATGCGCCAAGCAATATTTTTGGCGTTCACTCTCCTAATACTTGGAGTTTGACAACTGGTTGATGCCGGTTGATACTTGAATGAATATAGGTACTTCTTGTCAACATCGATGCTTGTTTGAGTGAACTTTGGAGTACATAGCAGCACCATAAGTATCTGTCCATCTGATCTTTTTGTGTAGTTCTACTGAAATCACAAATGCAATGATTTGCCTGCGAGTTCAGGCTCCAAGTTACTCCTTTATAAAATCGGCAAATAGTAGCACAATACCAAATTACCAATACATGACAAGCACAATAATCAGGATAAAGACCAGTACCAACCTGTGTGAGGTAGCATATCAATTACTATTTCCTTTGACTGGAAGCCGAGATAAGTGAAGCGACTTATAGCAAAGGAAGAAAGCAGTCCCAGGTTAGCGACAGACAGGAAAGGACAGAAGCTAACGAGGCAATGAAGCACCCAAAGTTTTTGTGCAGTTCCACCAAAATCGAGCATCCCTGTTGGCACATATATTGAGAGAGTGAGATTACTGTAATAGTGGGACTAGTTGATGAAACATACACTAACAAATAGAAGCACCCTCATTATCTTAATGGGTAAAGTTAGCAACATAGTAGTCTTGCTTAAAGAGAGGTATTAGTTTATTTAATCAGTGCCAATTAGCTCAACACTCGAAGCATTGCCATGTATCATAGGTTGCAAAACTTTAACGTGCAAAGATAAAGGAGTTTCTCATGACAGTAGCACGATACAAATAGAGATGACAACAAACTAATATGGATGAAGGCCTTAGGCCCGTACCAACCTAAGGAAAAAAGCTTATTCATGTAGTCTCATAAGAGATGATAAAGCACTCACTGGAATCACTCAACAGTATATATTTTTGTGCACTTCAAATGTATGGTTGCAATCACTCTTGTTTACTAGTGCTGAGATTATATCGAAAGATTATTAAGAACTTCCAGCAGAGTTAAAGCACTGTTTGGGATACAGTTCATTGTATTGCCTTGTGTAGTTCCACTAAAATGTATGATTGGCACAACATGATCCCTGTTTGCGCAACTAGGAACAAGGTGAAACCTTCATTAGCTTAGTGAGAAAGGATAGAAAGACATTAACATATTACTCTAACAATAGCATCAAATTAATGATGGACAATATGCAAAACATTGCCTCATTGAACCAATGGCAATAGATTGACATGCAAAACAATAGCACTATTATGTCATGACGCTAATAGTATTCCCTCCCTGCTCCACCACATGATTCACCTCCATAGACAAACATACACACGTACATGATTCAGCATAGGGTGCTACTAAAGATTTGTTTAACTCCGACATGAAAATTAGGCAGCAATAAATTAGTGGTACTAAAGTATTCCTAATTAATTAAGTGAGATAGTAGAAGTGGAAGGGCTCCCTGGAGGATCGTCTCACATGTAAGGTAGTCGTTGCCGGAGCCCTTGAATGGCCTGACTAAGGCCTCTAGCTTCAGCAAGATCACCTTGGCACTGTTTATTCTTCTTCTTCTTCCTCTTCATGCTCTATTTCTCTTTATCCTCATCAGTTGGTGAAACCAAGTACATGATTGGCCTTCTATTTCATAATTTGTTTGGTTAGTGAGGGAATACAAGTGTACTAGTAAAAAATAGCATTATTTTCTCATGGCAGTCGCAAAATAGAGATGAACACATGCATTAAATATCATTCTTACCTAAAGGAAGGTTATGGAGCCAATATGGATGATGAGGATTGGAACACAGATCTCCCTTTGTGAAGTTCCACCGAAATGAACCAACTGTTCCATTCTGACATTCCAGTTAAACATCACAAAAGTCACTTCTTTTAAGAAGAGTTTTGTGCAGTGCACCAGAAGGTCACAATAGCAACCAGGTGAAATGGATATCCTGTTTGCACAAAAAGCTATAGAGGAAAAAGTAAGAGTCTCAAACAATTACAGGCAAAAACATTTGGTTAAACTTGTCATGGATTATAACAGTGGCACGGCTTCATGCAGCGACGTAGAAAATGATGTTGGACCATCCGATTGAGAGGGGCTGAGAGTTAGAAAATGCTGCACATGAAGTGACGTAGCGAGATGGGGAAGTAGAGCTAAGGAGGTTTCGAAGGAAGATATACCTGAAGGTCGTCAGGATGTGGATAGGTGGGCGGCGGGAGGACGGATCTGCCCACACTAGGGCAACGGTGAAGGGATCTAAGGACCTCCCGCGCCGGCGCTCGACCAGAGATAACGGTGCGGCCAGCAGTGGGTCTCCTCCCTCACTATCGACGACGACCTAAACGCTGCCCCTCCCCCTTCACCTGCGGAGGGGGACACGTCCGGATCTGTAACCTGCGGTGAGGATAGAAAGATAGTGTTTTTTGAAGGGAGAAAGACAGTGCTACCACCCCTATCCTGTTTAGATCTAGAGAGGATGAGAGTGTGTGAATAGAGAAATCCTAGCAAGCAAGCGCAAAGGCTTTGGCCTATATATATGTAGTGGGGTAGTTTTCCTTTTTCACTCCATCAAAACAATCGTTTAAAATTGTGTACTATGTGCTAGGTCACCGTTTTTTTAGTTGTTGATTGTTTTTTGAGATAGCTACCCGCCTGTTCCAAGTGGTGTTATGGTGTGCCAGGTCGCACTTTGTATCATTCAAGTCTGGTACAAGTCCCTCCATTAAATGAACAACCACCCCCTCATAAAAATTGTGAACAAGCCCACGGCTAAAATTATCGGAAATGTGGGTTTCCCCAACATGCATTTTTATTTATATTTTCTACTCCCTCCGTTCCTAAATATAAGTCTTTTTTATTAGCCACACATAAGACAAGAATTTTTTATTAGCAGTGAACCCCACATGTCATAGACACAAAAAGTGTGGCAAGATTCCCCTAGGCAAGCCAAAGTGTGTCTAACAATTTGAGCAACTCAAGTTAGGCAACTGTGGCAAGTGTGGGAAAAATAATGTGGCAACATAAGACAAACATAGTCACAATCCAAACAGCCCCGTAATTTTTTGTGACATGCATGAAAATTTGGTTAGTTAAATTTATAGTCAAAATTTGGCAAGGTGCATCAAATCAACACATGCAAGTATCAAAAGGAAAGTCATGGCATGCATGCATGCGTTGTACTCCCTCCGTTTCCAAATATAAGTCTTTTTAGAGATTGCAACAAGTGACTACATACGAAGCAAAATATGTCTACATACATCCGTATGTTGTAGTCCATTTGAAATGTGTAAAAAGACTTATATCGAGTGCAATGCTTTGATGTGTCGCGTCAACTCATACAAGACCGAGAAGTTTGATTACTACAATGCCCTCTCCCTCGCGGACTGAGCTCCGGTGCCTTAACTACACCTGCCTTTGGCTACATGACAGGTGGGCCAACCACCCGTTGGACCCACTTGTCATACGCAAAGGCAGGAGCAGTAAGTCAATGAAGCTGCATCCCTCCCTCGCGCATGAGCGTGGTGGCTGGCAGGACTAGTAGAAGCTTTCTCTACATGCTATCCCTCCCGCACAAGGTGGACGGACATGCAGCAGTGGATTCGATACTGTAGAAGTAGGAGTAACATCATTGTTCATCTTCTTGAAGAGGCGAAGAGCCAAGCGTAACCCGAACATGGCAGTTGCGAATGCTCGCGTGGTAGTCTTTGTGTAGGGGTGGGGCATGGTGCGGTGCCTTGGAGCACGCATATAGCCAGGCTCTCCAGGAAGCAAGCACCGACCAACGAGTTGACCATGTTGGTGGGCCAACCCATGGAGACGAAGAACTCCAAGAAACAAGCACTGGCCAAAGAGTTGACGATGTTGGCGGACGAACTCCTCAAATAAAGTTGGTAGAACAGCAAGGGCCCCACCGTGTCTACCCCAAAAATTCTGATGGCCACATATGCGAGGCTCAAGGCCGACTTTGAGAAGATAGTCGCCGTTGAGAAGCAGTATTCCCCTGGCAAAGTGATGGCCCCCATCGAGGATGAGGAGATGGCCCCCAGAGGGATGGGATCCCCCGGTGAGCTGCACAAGGTAAAAATAATGGCTTATTACCATAGTTGTGGTTTTTGATTATTTCCAATGTGCTTCCTAATATGTTAAGGTTGTGCAGGTGTCGGCGGACATCCTTGATGATTCCGATGTCGCGGCCCGTCCTGTGGACAATGCCCCAGAGATTGTATTTGATGTCGTGGTCAGTCCTGTTGGCATCGCCCCGAAGATCGATTCTGATGCCGCTATCCATCCTGTGGACATCGCCCCAGAGATCGATTCCCATGCCGTTGTCCGTGTTGTGGTCATTGCCCGAGAGATCGATGACAAGAAATAGTTGGTCGCGCTAATCCTTCAGGGTAGTTTGCATTGCCCTGTGTTTAATTACCAGAATGATGCGGGTTATCAAACCATATTAGGGCTAGTGCATTGTCTTGTGTGGGCGGTACTTGCTACTTTTGTTTGATAGTAAATCATGCGAACCCTCTCCGAGTTATGGAAACAGATATATCCTCACCAGCTTTTGATGTAATATATGTCATGCTTAGATGTAAGTTTGAACTGTTTATCATATCAGCAGGGCTTGTTTGATGATTCTTGGTGTTAGTAGGCTAGATACTGTGCAAGCTATAGTACTTTCAAAACACTCACCGAAGAGAAACGTTAGGGCTGATGAGCTCGTGGTACGCTTATACTTGTAGGCTTT
Organism: Triticum aestivum; assembly: GCF_018294505.1. NCBI lineage: Eukaryota > Viridiplantae > Streptophyta > Magnoliopsida > Poales > Poaceae > Triticum > Triticum aestivum. The sequence goes on along the minus strand of NC_057801.1, from coordinate 439,730,765 downwards.
GTCGACACGGATACATTCAGGCCTCATTTGATTCATAGGGTAGGAAAATCATAGCAAAAGTACAGAGATGTACAACACAAAATCATAGCAGTACAGAGACGTACTCCCTCCATTCCAAAATAGATGACCTATAGGCAGGCTAGTTTGGCCTAGTGGTTTTTTTTAGCATGGCCTAGTGGGTTTCAATGATATGACGTGGTACCGTACCGTCCAGTCTTCGCGTGTGGTAGCAGTATTGTGGGTATAGTAAGTTTTCTTGAAGAAGCAGAATTCACTGAAGTCACGATGGTTCCTTCGTCCAACCAACTTACAGTGGGAAAGGTTGGGCCTGCAATATGACCGGGGTAGACCAGGATAATTTTGTGCATGGAAGGTGGACCAGGATGGTCGACGTCCCACATGTCGGCAAATGAAAGTATTCTTTCCGATATAGAGGACAAGCAACGAGTATTCATTGTTCATTTTTGATGAAAGCTATTGTCTCCACTGTTACGACGGAGGAGTGTGAAACACGGCAGCCCAGTGAACTTGGCATGTGCACCACTCCCTCCTTCCTCATGTAATACTACCATACTGTTGACTATAAGGTTGGCTATAAGGTTACAACTTTTTCTCACTTTCTATCTATCTATTTCCTCTCAAATGTTTTTTACCTTTCTTTTTTTAGACACAATTGTTTTCTATGCCTAGGAGCATGTGTAGAGACGGGCTCTTGCAAAGCCCACTTGTAACATCCCAAATTTCCAATTTGGCATGTTATACATAGGTCATACATGCATATCATATTTTATTGCTTTTTCATTTGCAATCCTTGAAATCCTAAGCAACTCAAGGACCTTCGGAGAGAGTTGGGGATTTTCTAATTTTCATATTTGAAATTTTATCAAATAGTGAAGACGAGGATTCAATTTTAATTATTTTCTCTCCGGAAAATATTTTATTTTATAATAATAAATGAGGGGAGATAATATGACTTCTCCAAAATAATTGAAATATCGGAGGAAAAATGTTAAAATCATTTTGGGATTTTATTTGAATTTATTTCGGGATTTTATTTGCTCCTAGAAAAATGTTGCATATTTTAAAATTGCATTTTAGGGGCCAAGAAAAGTTCATCTTGTTCTAAATATTTTATTTAGACCAAGAAAACTTGTTTTGGAATTTTTAGATTTTTATTTATTTTTCTAGGAATTTTTCTTTCGGCGGCATGTTTAAAAAAAACCCGCGCCCGACTGGGCCGAAGGCCCAGCCGAGCAGGCCGGCCCGGCCAGCCGCCGCCGCCTTCCCCGCGCGCGCGCCGTGCGCAGCACGGACGCCGAGGGCGGGTCCGAGCCGGACTCCACCCCGGGCGCCCCCTCGCCCAAGCCAGCCCCGCCCCGCCCCCTATAAAGCCGCCGCCCTCGCCGCCACATCGCCACCACCACCACTGCAGCCTGCCGCCGCCGCCGCACCCGCAGCCCGCCGCCGGAGCCGCTGCCGCAGCCCCGCGTCGCCGCCACCGCCTCCCGCCGCAGCCCCGCAGCCTGCCGCCGCCGCCGAAGCCCCGCCGGAGCCGCCGCCCCGCCGGACGAGTCGTCGGAGGTACCCGAACCCCGCCGCCGGTTTTCTTAAATAAACCCTCATTTTTTTTTGAAAACCCTAGATCGTTTTTTTAGATCGGTTTATTTTTTTTTGATTTATTTACTTAATGAACGTTTGTTCTCCCATTCGTTTTAACGAACGCGTTCTCTGTTTAGTTTCTGCTAACGAACGTCCATCCGTTTAGCAGTTCGATGTTTTTCTTTTTATCGGTTTTATTCCGCGATTATTCTAATCGCGATTTCTGATCTGTTTTTCAAACCTGTTTATCTTTTCGCTCGTTTATCGGAATCAGGCGATTCAAGCGCCTGGAGTTTCGTCTCGAAACCCTCTTTCCGAATAATCAACTCAAACAAGATTTTTCTTCTGTAAAATTTGGCTTAGAGCCAGATTAGTAAAACGACGTTGTTTCTTTTGCCGTTTGAGTTTCGTTGCTTCGTTTGATTTGATTCTTCTTGCAAAACTGGAGTTCTTAAGTTGAACTCTCCAGTCACACTCTTTTATCTGGAGTTCTACTTGTGCATCTTTGATTGTTGCTTATGTATGTTATTGTTTGCTTGCGCTAGAATTCCCGGAGTGCGAAGCGTGTTACTACGAGTCTCTAGGATACCCGGATCGTCAGCAAGGCAAGTAACAAATTGATCATACTCTTTTCATACCCAGTTTTTATGCATTAGTTTCAACCCTCAAGCATTGCATGACTAGGATGTCTTTAACTTGTGGGTTGGGAAATAGTTGTTGAGGTAGAACCTATTGCCCTGTTCGTTATCAAACCCTTGGGAGTTACTTCTACGTTATGCTTATATTGCCATGCTATGGTCGTAGATGTGGATTGGGTTTGAGTGATATCCATGACAGATGTGAGATTGTTAATTAATGGTGGCAACTTTAATACACATCTGGGTGGATTGAGGCACCTGGGGTTACCAGTGATTGCCTGTTTTATTTTTGGAAATCCCGGGGTTACCGTGTGATTCTCCTATGGACCGCCACCCAGGCTCAAAGGGAACTGAGTCTATTCATGCTAGAAACTTCCATGTGCAGCCGCAAGCTATTATGGGCTCTAGCATAGTTTGAGTAAGTTGCGTGAAGCTCGTGAAGAGGTGGATCAGCAGGTAGTGGGTTTGTAGGTTTGGTATGGTCTGCCCGGAGTAGAGAGTTAATGCTTCTGAAAGACTGTGTCTCGGTCATCCGTCTCTCAAACACCATGCAGTGCGAGAATCAACGGAGGCGATCGAGTCTTGCGGGGAAAAGTGCGCAAACCTCTGCAGAGTGTACAATCTAATCATGGTTAGCCGTGTCCCCGGTTATGGACAATTCTGAGTATCTAGTACTTGAGTATTCGCATGTATCTCAACACTCTAAAATCAATTTTGCTTGGGTTGTTAAATTACTTTTTATTGGGATCATTGAGTTGGGGTGTACCTTCTCAAATGATGTTTCAACTACCATGATAGTTAAATTAAAACTGAATTCCTTTGTAGTAGGGAAAAATTGGCTTTTCGCAAAAACTGTAACCATAGAGCTTTCCACCAGCCAAATATGCATGTAGTAGTAGCATTATTCTGTTATTGCTCTTCTGTGTTACATTGCCAGCATATTCCATGTGCTGACCCGTTCTCGGGCTGCAACGTATTATGTTGCAGACTTTTCAGACGAGGAGTAAGGTTCGTAGGTCGTTGCCGTGCAGCTCAGTTATGCCGTTGGAGTTGATGGACTCACTTTATCTTCCAAGCCTTCCGCTGTTATCGCATTAGATGGCCTTAAGCCATATTATTGTAATAAGTTCTCTTTTGAGACATTCGATGTAATAAGTGTGTGATTGCTACTCTGTTATAAATCCTTCGAAGTACTGTGTGGTGTCAGCATTACTGATCCAGGGATGACACCTGAGCACAGAGACTTGACCATCTGAGGTCGGGTCGCTACAAGATGGTATCAGAGCACACGCTGAGTGTAGGACACGACCACTAAGATAAACCATAGATCACACTCTCTTCTCATTTCTGACTCCTCTTCTCTTTCCACCCTTTAGGATGAAGGAGATGAAGACCAAGTTTGCACAACCAGATGAAGACACACCTTTTGGACGCCACTTGAGGAAGTCACTAGGTACTTGAATATTGGAATACCAAGCTTCACCGGGACGAACAACGCCACCCTACCGGAAGAAGAGCGCTGGATGATTCAAGTACGAGTTCCAGGAAGGACGTTCTCGCCAAATTCCAAACCTATAGAGTTTTCTTTCGAAGCACCCACCTGGAGCCTTGGCAAGAGTATGGCAGCTCATACTACCATGGGACGCATTGGAGAAATCTACAACAAAGAACTAGAGGATACCATCTATCAAATATGTGGGCGCCGAGATGAACAATGGGAGATGATCAGCACCAGGAAGGATAGATCTGTCGCAACCTTTATCCAGGAGCAAAACTAGCACATTCGACGTCAGGAGAACCAGATGTGCGCAGACATGAACGAGTTGAAGAAAGTGAAGACCAGGATCATCGAGCTGGAGGAAGAACTTAAGTTCACACGCCATGGATATGAGGAGGAAATCAAGACGCTATAGGAGAAGAATGATGACATAGTCGAGAAGATCGGAATTTTCATGGGAGGACCAGTTCCAAAAGAAGACCCCATTCACCCGGACAACTACATCATCATCGACGACACAGATTCAGATTCAAGTGATGATGACTACGAAGATGAAGCTGGAGCAGACATCATGGAGTCTTCCACCGATCAAAATTTTTAGATGACCACCATATGATACTAGTATTCCCCCATGTAACTAGTAGTAGTGAGCACTTTTGCGATAGTCCTAGACCGCTTTGTATGCCCTTGCTTGATTGATTGAATGAATGCTTGTGTTTGCCTCATATATATACGGGTAGTGTTTCCCCTAGATCTTTTTCTATTCTAAATCTCTTCCATCTAAACCCATCAGATGCCTCCGAGGAGAGACCCCGAGTTTGTTTTCCCACCGGAGATCACCCAGTTGATTCAGCAGCAGAATGCCCTGATGCAGTTGTTAGTTCAGAACCAGGGCAATGCCAATAACAACAATGCCAACAACAACAACCCGCCGCCAGTGGATAACCTCGCCCGTTTCTTAAGGTTACAGCCGCCGGTGTTCTCCAGTAGCATCGAGCCAATAGTTGCAGATGATTGGCTACGTCGTATTGGAAGGGAGTTAACCACCGCTGGATGCACAGATGCTGAGAAGGTGCGTTTTGCCGCACACCAACTGGATGGACCTGCAGCAGCATGGTGGGAGAATTTCACAGCCACCTATCCTATCGACACTGTCACATGGGCTCAGTTTCAGCAGGCTTTTCGCACTGCCCATGTCTCGACTGGAGCTATGCAGATGAAGAAGCGTGAGTTTCGCAACCTACGCCAGGGGAATCGTACTGTTGGTCAGTACGTGGATGAGTTTAGCAAGTTGTCACGTTATGCCCCTGATGATGTGGCCACAGATGCCGCGAAGCAGGAGAAGTTTATGGAAGGGCTGAATGATGAGATGAGTATGCAGTTGATGGTAGCAACCTTCAACAACTACCAGGAGTTGGTAGACAAGGCCCTGATGATTGAAGGGAAGCAGCAGCAGATTGATAATCGTAAGAGGAAGTATGGACAAGGAAAATACAATTCAGGAGCTCACCAGAAGCCCCGTTTGACTCCGAACTCAGGAGGACTTGTTCATAACCATGGAGGACATAATCATGCTGGAGGAGGATCGCATAACCATAATGGTGCGAAGAACGGGAATGGGAATGGAGCCAACAATAATCAGAACCGCTCTAACCCATCCACACCCGCAAAGAGGGACTTAAGCCAAGTCGTTTGCTACAAGTGCGGGAAGACAGGGCACTACGCCAATGACTGCTCTGAAGGAAAGAACGGGAATGGAAACGGGAGCGCAGGGAAGAAGCCCAATCCATTCAACAAAGGTCAAGTGAACCACGTTAACGTGGAGGAGGTTGAAGAGCAGCCGGACGCGGTAATAGGTAAGTTTTTGGTTCAGTCATTTACCGCTATTGTTCTTTTCGATACTGGTGCATCGCATTCATACATATCAAGGGGATTTGTGGAAAAGTTTAAGTTGCCAACCCAAACCCTTAGGACACCCCTCTTAGTGAGCTCGCCGGGATCAGAGTACATGGCTAGCAGATGGTGCACCCAGATACCCCTAATCATTGGCACGCATGTATTTCCGTCTGACCTAATTATCTTGGAGTCACAAGGATTGGATGTGATATTAGGTATGGACTGGATGTCAAAGTATGAAGGAAGTATTGACTGTGCTAGTAAGTCGATTTATCTTACCACCCCAGAGGGAACAAGGATTAAGTATGTATCTAGGCATGTGCCTAGGAGGAGCCAAGTAAACACCCTCACGGGAGTTGTACAGGAGGAAGTACCTATAGTAAAGGATTTTCCGGATGTTTTCCCCGAAGAGTTACCAGGTATGCCACCGGATAGAGACATCGAGTTCTTGATAGAGCTATTGCCAGGAACAGGACCGATATCCAAGAGACCTTATCGGATGCTAGCAAATGATCTGGAGGAAATTAAGAAGCAGATTAAGGAGTTGTTGGAGAAAGGTTACATTCGTAGAAGCTCGTCACCTTGGGGAGCCCCAGTACTTTTGGTGGAGAAGAAGGATAAATCCCTAAGGATGGTTGTTGACTACCGAGCTCTAAATGAAGTAACAATAAAGAACAAGTATCCCTTACCAATGATCAATGATCTGTTTGATCAGTTACAAGGAGCTAAGGTGTTTTCGAAGATTGATCTACGATCAGGATACCATCAGTTGAAGATCCGAGAGAAGGATATACCCAAGACAGCGTTTACCACTCGGTATGGATTATACGAGTATACGGTCATGTCATTTGGACTGACTAACGCCCCTGCCTATTTCATGAGTATGATGAACAAGGTATTCATGGAGTATTTGGACAAGTTTGTTGTGGTATTCATTGATGACATTATGATATACTCGAAGAACGAAGAAGAGCACGCGGAACACTTGCGTTTGGTTCTCGAGAAACTCAGGGAACATCAGTTATATGCCAAATTCAGCAAGTGCGAATTTTGGTTGAAAGAAGTTGGATTTCTTGGGCATGTTATATCAGGAGAGGGTATAGCAGTAGATCCCAGTAAGGTTCAGTCGGTCACTGAATGGTTGGCACCCACTTCAGTTGGCGAGATCCGCAGTTTTCTTGGACTAGCAGGATATTATCGGAGATTCATTGAGAATTTTTCCAAGATTGCTAAACCAATGACTGAATTGCTGAAGAAGGATACTAAGTTCAAATGGACGGAGGAGTGCGAGACAAGTTTTCAAGAGCTGAAGGAACGATTGACTACAGCCCCAATGCTAACTTTGCCAGATATACATAAGGAGTTTCAAGTGTATTGTGACGCCTCTCGCTTGGGACTTGGATGTGTGCTTATGCAGGAAGGAAAAGTTGTTTCGTATGCCTCACGACAACTGAAGCCACACGAGTTGAACTATGCCACGCATGATTTGGAGTTAGCAGCCGTGGTGCATGCACTAAAAACCTGGAGACATTATCTTATTGGAAACCGTTGTGATGTGTACACGGATCATAAGAGCTTGAAGTACATTTTCACACAGAAGGAGTTGAACCTCAGGCAGAGGAGATGGTTGGAACTTATAAAGGATTACGACATGAAGCTACACTACCATCCAGGAAAAGCCAATGTCGTAGCAGATGCCTTGAGCCGGAAGAGTTATGCTAATGTTCTTGTGAGCAATGGAATGCCAAAGGAATTAGCTGCAGAGATCATGGAACTACGATTGGAGATTGTTCCAAGAGGTTTTCTTGCAACAATGGAAGTTCAGTCAACACTGTTGGACAAGATTCGAGAAGCTCAGAAGGAAGACAAAGAGATTGCTGAGATAAGAGAGAGGATGGGCGAAGGTAAAGCCAAAGGTTTTCGCGAAGATGAGCACGATACCTTATGGTTTGAGGACCGAATTTATGTGCCCAACAATTCGGAGATCAGGAAGTTGATACTTCAGGAGGCCCATGACTCACCATACTCGATTCACCCCGGAAACACCAAGATGTATTTGGACTTGAAGGAACGTTTCTGGTGGACTGGAATGAAGAAGGATATTGCCGAGTATGTAGCCGTATGTGATGTATGTCAGAGAGTGAAGGCAGAACATCAGAAGCCAGCAAGACTGTTACAGCCTATGCCAATACCCGAATGGAAGTGGGATAAACTTGGTATGGACTTTATTACCGGATTACCCAGAACCAAGGCAGGATATGATTCTATATGGGTAGTTGTGGATCGATTGACTAAGGTAGCTCATTTCATCCCGGTGAAAACAACATATACCAGTGCGAAGTTGGCCAAGATATATATGACCAGGATCGTATGTTTACATGGAGTTCCGAGGAGCATCGTATCAGATAGAGGGACTCAGTTTACTTCAAAGTTTTGGCATCAGTTACACCAGACTTTGGGAACCCGATTGGAGTTCAGTACAGCTTTTCACCCGCAGACCGATGGACAGACAGAGAGAGTCAATCAGATTCTGGAGGATATGCTAAGAGCCTGCGCGCTAGATTATGGATCTAGTTGGGATGACAATTTGCCGTACGCAGAGTTTTCTTATAACAACAGTTACCAGGCCAGTTTGAAGATGGCACCATTCGAAGCTCTGTATGGACGCAGGTGTAGAACACCATTGATGTGGGACGAGGTAGGAGATCGTCAGTTGTTTGGACCAGATTTGATCAAAGAATCAGAGGAGAAAGTCAAACTGATCAGAGACAGACTAAAGGTTGCTCAGTCCAGACAAAAGAGTTACGCAGACTCAAAACGCAAGGAAGTAACTTATGAAGTTGGAGATAGAGCCTATCTACGAGTATCACCCTTGAGGGGAGTAAAATGATTTGGAGTTAAGGGAAAATTAGCCCCGAGATACGTAGGACCGTATCGTATTTTGGAACGGATGGGAGAAGTTGCCTACAAGCTGGAGTTACCAGAAGGATTGTCAGGAGTTCACGATGTGTTTCACATATCACAGCTGAAGAAGTGCCATGCTGAGATGGCCGATATACCATTGAATGATACAGTACCATTGGAGGCGATTCGACTGGATAATAACCTGACCTATGAGGAGAAGCCAGTTAAGATTCTTGAGTTTGATAGCCGAGTCACTCGCAACAAGGTGATCAAATTTTGCAAAGTTCAGTGGAGTCATCATTCTGAGGAGGAAGCCACCTGGGAACGAGAGGAAGATATTCGCAAGGACCATCCGCACCTATTTTCTAGCCAACCCGAATCTCGAGGGCGAGATTCATCTTAAGGGGGTAGGTTTTGTAACATCCCAAATTTCCAATTTGGCATGTTATACATAGGTCATACATGCATATCATATTTTATTGCTTTTTCATTTGCAATCCTCGAAATCCTAAGCAACTCAAGGACCTTCGGAGAGAGTTGGGGATTTTCTAATTTTCATATTTGAAATTTTATCAAATAGTGAAGACGAGGATTTGATTTTAATTATTTTCTCTCCGGAAAATATTTCATTTTAAAATAATAAATGAGGGGAGATAATATGACTTCTCCAAAATAATTGAAATATCGGAGGAAAAATGTTAAAATCATTTTGGGATTTTATTTGAATTTATTTCGGGATTTTATTTGCTCCTAGAAAAATGTTGCATATTTTAAAATTGCATTTTAGGGGCCAAGAAAAGTTCATCTTGTTCTAAATATTTTATTTAGACCGAGAAAACTTGTTTTGGAATTTTTAGATTTTTATTTATTTTTCTAGGAATTTTTCTTTCGCCGGAATGTTGAAAAAAAACCTCGCGCCCGACTGGGCCGAAGGCCCAGCCGAGCAGGCCGGCCCAGCCAGCCGCCGCCGCCTTCCCCGCGCGCGCGCCGTGCGCGGCACGGACGCCGAGGGCGGGTCCGAGCCGGACTCCACCCCGGGCGCCCCCTCGCCCAAGCCAGCCCCGCCCCGCCCCCTATAAAGCCGCTGCCCCCGCCGCCACATCGCCGCCACCACCACCACAGCCCGCCGCCGCCGCCGCACCCGCAGCCCGCCGCCGGAGCCGCTGTCACAGCCCCGCGTTGCCGCCACCGCCTCCCGCCGCGGTCGCCGAAGCCCCGCCAGAGCCGCCGCCCCGCCGGACGAGTCGTCGGAGGTACCCGAACCCTGCCGCCGGTTTTCTTAAATAAACCCTCGATTTTTTTTGAAAACCCTAGATCGTTTTTTTAGATCGGTTTTTCTTTGATTTATTTACTTAACGAACGTTCGTTCGCCCGTTCGTTTTAACGAACGCGTTCTCTGTTTAGTTTCTGCTAACGAACGTCCGTCCGTTTAGCAGTTCGACGTTTTTCTTTTTATCGGTTTTATTCCGTAATTATTCTGATCGCAATTTCTGATCTGTTTTTCAAACCTGTTTATCTTTTCGCTCGTTTATCGGAATCAGGCGATTCAAGCGCCTGGAGTTTCATCTCGAAACCCTCTTTCCGAATAATCAACTCAAACAAGATTTTTCTTCTGTAAAATTTGGCTTAGATCCAGATTAGTAAAACGCCGTTGTTTCTTTTGCCGTTTGAGTTTCGTTGCTTCGTTTGATTTGATTCTTCTTGCAAAACCGAAGTTCTTAAGTTGAACTCTCCGGTCAGACTCTTTTATCTGGAGTTCTACTTGTGCATATTTGATTGTTGCTTATGTATGTTATTGTTTGCTTGCGCTAGAATTCCCGGAGTGCGAAGCGTGTTACTACGAGTCTCTAGGATACCCGGATCATCAGCAAGGCAAGTAACACATTGATCATACTCTTTTCATACCCAGTTTTTATGCATTAGTTTCAACCCTCAAACATTGCATGACTAGGATGTCTTTAACTTGTGGGTTGGGAAGTAGTTGCTGAGGTAGAACCTATTGCCCTGTTTATTATCAAACCCTTGGGAGTTACTTCTACGTTATGCTTATATTGCCATGCTATGCTCGTAGACGTGGATTGGGTTTGAGTGATATCCATGACAGATGTGAGATTGTAATTAATGGTTTACTTAAGGTGGCAACTTTAATACACATCTGGGTGGATTGAGGCACCTGGGGTTACCAGTGATTGCCTGTTTTATTTTTGGAAATCCCGGGGTTACCGTGTGATTCTCCTATGGACCGCCACCCAGGCTCAAAGGGAACTGAGTCTATTCATGCTAGAAACTTCCGTGTGCAGCCGCAAGCTATTATGGGCTCTAGCATAGTTTGAGTAAGTTGCGTGAAGCTCTTGAAGAGGTGGATCAGCAGGTAGTGGGTTTGTAGGTTTGGTATGGTCTGCCCGGAGTAGAGAGTTAATGCTTCTGAAAGACAGTGTCTCGGTCATCCGTCTCTCAAACACCGTGCAGTGCGAGAATCAACGGAGGCGATCGAGTCTTGCGGGGAAAAGTGCGCAAACCTCTGCAGAGTGTACAATCTAATCATGGTTAGCCGTGTCCCCGGTTATGGACAATTCTGAGTATCTAGTACTTGAGTATTCGCATGTATCTCAACACTCTTAAAATCAATTTTGCTTGGGTTGTTAAATTACTTTTAATTGGGATCATTGAGTTGGGGTGTACCTTCTCAAATGATGTTTCAACTACCATGATAGTTAAATTAAAACTGATTCCTTTGTAGTAGGGAAAATTGGCTTTTCGCAAAAACTGTAACCATAGAGCTTTCCACCAGCCAAATATGCATGTAGTAGTAGCATTATTCTGTTATTGCTCTTCTGTGTTACATTGCCAGCATATTCCATGTGCTGACCCGTTCTCAGGCTGCAACGTATTATGTTGCAGACTTTTCAGACGAGTAAGGTTCGTAGGTCATTGTCGTGCAGCTCAGTTATGCCGTTGGAGTTGATGGACTCACTTTATCTTCCAAGCCTTCCGCTGTTATCGCATTAGATGGCCTTAAGCCATATTATTGTAATAAGTTCTCTTTTGAGACATTCGATGTAATAAGTGTGTGATTGCTACTCTGTTATAAATCCTTCGAAGTACTGTGTGGTGTCAGCATTACTGATCCAGGGATGACACCTGAGCACAGAGACTTGACCATCTGAGGTCGGGTCGCTACACCACTCCTTGACTTTGTCAATGCCTCTGTCTCCTCCACATAAGCGGGTACTACTTGCTATGCATGCATGCGGTGGGCAGCTGGCATCTGAGAGGGGAGCACGCACAGGGAGGGGGGGTTCTGGTGGGCCAGGGAGGTCAGAAGCGGGCTTGGAAGCGGTTCGGACTCCTGCATGGCCCACCTCACATTATCACCATATATTTCTTAGAGTCCGTGAGCGGCGGGCGGGTGATCTCTTGTCCCTCCCCCGTCTCTCTCTTCTCAGCCGACGCCAGCCGAGCAATTAGATTTTGGCTATCGACGGTTTATTCAATTGCAGTCCCACATGTCAGTGCAATTAAAAGACAATGCGTGTCCCCTCTGGTGAGCGGCGTGCGAGCCCGACTGTCAGGGGTCCGACGCATACGAGTCGTAAGTGTGCCGCCTTTTCCTTTAGAATTGGCAAAGCGTAACATTTTTGCATGATCGATCGATAGAAATCCAGAACAAAATGACGAGGGCGGTGCTTTCCCGTTTGTTAGGTGGGCTAGTTTGTGTGATATTACGTGCTACAGTGCCATCCACTTGCTCCATTTTTATGTAAGCAAGACTTTACACTCTTACATGGGAGGAGTGCGAAACACCGCGAATATGATTTTGATCGAGGGATAACTGTTCCCTGCCAAATAATAGAGCACTGTTAGCGATTATAGCATGATAGTTAGGGCATCTCTAGCGCTGGTCCACAAATTTACACTGGCATCTGTCCGAGGACACTGATGGATGCCATCTGATGTTTCCTGCATACCTTTCGACAACTATATGAATTAACCAGACGAAATTCGTGCAAACAAAGCAAATTTCAAATTAACCTTATCAAATTCATTACATTTCGAAAACTATTCCTACAAACTGGATGAAATTCATTACATATTTTGCACAAACCGTACTAAAACCTACTGTAAACCTAATATAAACGATCGCCGGCGCCCGACCACCATGTCCGGCCATGAACCCGAGAAAGCCGGCCATTGCCTTTGCCTCCTCCTCATCCGCCTCGATAACCTCCTCCTCCGGAGCACAAGGTTCTGAAGATTTCCGCCTCCATTTCGCCGTCAAGTGGCTAATTGGCCGCCGATGTTTACCCCACCAAGCTTGGTGTCAACTGAGTGGAGTAGCGGTGGCCTTCCTGGGACCAGAGCGGCGGTGACATACCGTGTACTACTCTTCCTCACTGCCGGTTGCGCCTGCGCACGTGCGTCGGCTTCGTGGTTGTAGCGGCGGAGGGCGGCCGGGGGGGTCCCGGTGATCTCCTTTGTCTGCTCCTGCGACAGTACGTCAAAGAGAGCTTTGGAACGCGCACGGAGCGGAGCCACCGAGGTCCCTCGTTTTCTCCTACGACAGTACGTGCAAGAGAGCTTCGGAGCACCAGGAGGCCATGGTTGGAGGGGTGTCGACAGAAGGAAGGGGCCGGAGGAGAATGAGTGTGGGTCTTTGGCTATGGCTGGGAGCTGGGGCTAAAGTTAATATAGCGGGCGAATGGCAATGAGCCGCGGCAGACGGATGGACGGCTGGCGCCAGAGTAGGTTCGTCGGGCATGCATGCGGACGCTGCTTCAGTGACTTAACTGCAGGTGTGTTGGGTTACTGACATGTGGGCCCAACAGGCATATGGCCCGCATGTCAGTGACACACCAACTGCACGTGTAGTTAAGTCGTGAATGCAGCATTGACGTTCTGGAGAGACGGTGGCCGTTTCAGGTGGGAAGTGCACGCTAGCGATGGAAGGGGTTTCGGTAGGCTAGGGGGTCAGACGCTGGCGTGGTGGTAAAGTGTGAACTCATGGATGACGAGCCTTCGAAGCATATGTGGCACGTATTGAAAACCAGGCGTCCATGCAACCGCTCTTGTCGCCAGCTAGCCTTCAATGACCAACATTAGACACCACACAACCATGCATAACTTACGAATAATGGACGAATCGATCAGACACACACTCGTGTGCAGTCGTACTAAGATCGATTGCTCATGATAGTACATACTCTGTACCATAGTACCCTCTCTAGCTAGGCTATTTTATAGATTGTCGTTGTGATGGACGATATACATGAGCAAGGCACTCCGAGTATGACCATTGGTGTTGAGCCAGGTGAATACATGCTCGGCGTTCGTGTAGGCCTCCATCAAACATATAAACAGTAATGTCAGGCATCGCTGGGGCACGCAGGTGATGGGCTCGCCGTTTGCGTTGCGCCATGAGCAGGACTTTGATTGAGTGGGTGACGTGCATGCATTAGCATGCTTTGACAGCATGAGCGTGAGTGTCTGACACAAAGTATTTCATTTTCATTTGGCTGACGAGTGTGTGTTGCAGCGACGAGTCCGTGGTTTGATTCCCCACATACGCAAAATTTTGGTTTTTATTTCTTTCTCCACCGACAGGTAGGCTTGCGTAGATAGATAAAGAACATGAGCTGATGAGACACATGCTGACTATTTCACTGGTCAACCAGACAAATATGAAGCTATATGCTGAGCCAGTGACTGTATAATCACCATATCTCGTATACAAAGTTCAAAGTGAGATATCAAGACAAGTTTGATGACCGCCAATGCATTTTACTCGGTAATAAATGACCAAGATTGAAGGGGAAACCAAATTTCCTTCGTCTTCTATCCTTGAGCTCTTGACAAACTAATGCACTATACGGTTGTCCAGCCCCTCCACCCCAGAGCTCTCACCAAGCGTCGTTCATGCCACCACGTCGCACACTAACCGGTAAGGAAGCGATGGCATCCCACCGCACCGAGTTCCTCGCCGCCCATGCCCGCACACAAAATGGTAGGGAAGCGATGGCATCCCGCCGTGCCGAGTTCATCGCCGCTCGCAACCTCGCACCTATGTGGGAGGAATTTGAAGCTACCAAGGCCGAATGGGCGGTAGAGCAAGAGGCGGCCAAAGACGCATAGAGGGAGCGGAAAAGTCAGAAAGCACTAAAGAAAAGAGAGGCCCGCCGCCACAAGAAAGAAGAGGACGCACGCGCTGCTGCGGAGAGTTCGGTGGAGATCCAAGCACGGTGGGGTGTTGCCGACAAAGCCGGGAAGGAGAACGACGGCGTATGGCTAGGATGGGAGAAGTAGTAGTACTAGTAGTTAGTGTGTGTGTCTGTGTTTGAGTACGAGCATGTACCAATACTACTAGTTACTACTGTAGTTTTTAGAGCAAATTACCAGTACATTAGCCTAGACTCAATGGAAAAATTCCTATCCTATGCATCAAACGGCATCTCTTTATCTATAGGAATTGAGATGCATGTCATCTCACTTCCTATGATTTTCATATTCCTATAAAATTCCTATCCTATGAACGAAAGGAGGCCTCTGTTGGAGTAACTATTGTAGCTAGCAGTACTGCTGGTACAGTAGTTTTCTTCAAGAAGCGGAATTCAATGAAGTCATGATGGTTCCTTCGTCCGAGCAACTTCAAAGTGGGAAAGGTTGGGCCTGTGATTTGACGGCTCATTAGTCATTATTACTGCGGCGCGACGTCCGGGGTGACTCTCCCTTGGAGTTCTGCGTGCATGGCAAGTGGACCAGGATGGTCGACGTCCCACATGTTGGCGAACGGAAGTATTCTTTCTGATATCAAGGAGCAAGGAAACCGCGTGGTATTGTATCACTGCTGATTGGTTCTCAAAAAAAGTATCACTGCTGATTTATATTTATTTTTTATTTTTGATGAATGCTAGCATTTGAACTCTTACGAAAAAGAGTGCCAAACTAGACACGTGCTGGATGTCCCACACGTCAGCAAAAGGAGTGGGACATGAACAGCGTGGTAGAGCCCAACGCAAAAAAACCCAGTGTGGTAGAGCGTCTCCACTTCTTCCACTTCTGGGTCGGAGACCACACGTAGTAGTACTAGTGGTATGAATGATACAAAGTGTGACCTAGAGAGAAAGACACGTCTAGTTGGAAGGTCTCGGGGCATACACGTAAACAAATATAAAAGCTAATATGTGCCTCCAACTAATATAGTAGTAGTAGAGTACTTAGGCACGTACTCCATAACATCACCGTGCATTGCACGTACAACATTTAGTGGTACTCCCTCCGTTCCAAATTACTCGTCATGGTTTTAGTTCCATGACGAGTAATTTGGAACGGAGGGAGTACATAGTAAGAGACAAATGCCGCCCAAGAGTTCCCTTCTCAACCCACTTTTGGGTGTTTGGTAGAGTGTATGGAGGGTGCATGAGTCCACACTAATTTAGCACAAATACACTAGAAGCATGCATGAAGAGAGCATGCATGAAGAGGGGTGTTGAGTTGAGCATGCATGAAGAGGGAACAACTATGCTGAGACGAGAATGCAACCAAACATAGCCTATATGCCACGCATGTTCATACCATTTGTGCCTTTCTACTTCACTTACTGCGCTACATTACTCAGGTTCGTACGTCCACTCCTGGGTACATGTCCGTCTCGTAGTTCCAGTCCCACGTGTTCTTCATATAGATGGAACGATCCTTGCATGACATGTGCACCTTGATGCTAGATGTCTTGCGTGTTGGCAAAAGGATGAACAAAGCTCACGTAAAAAAATAGAGTGGAAGAATGTAGATTCCTGATGACCGAGAAGGAGCAAGGAACCTCGTGGTGGAGCGTCTGCACTCATAATATTTTATAATATTCAGCTATATAAAATCAACCAATCATCTCCATAGTGGACTTGAAGAGTACGAAACATGGCAGCCCAGTTTAGTTACATCATACTAGTACATGGCTAACCCAGGCAATCACCATATTTCTTGGCTTCCGTGCGACACCTATCTCTAGTAATCCAGCAGCCCGTATCGCTTCTCCCTCCTCGTCTCTCTCAAAGTGTGGCGGGCTGGCATTTTTGTCGTCTATTGAGGTTGGTTAACTCATCACATGTTAGCGACATGCCAAGAGCATTCTAAAAAAATTCCTTTCATGTTCCGTTTTCAAAAAGAAAAAAGTCTTTTCACGTACGAATTTGAGTGTATTCTTTGAGCAACTTGCATGTCCTATACTGCTCCTATTTGGATACTCTAACTTAGCTAGAGGTTAGACTAACTCATGACTAACCCTAAACTAACTGTAGCCAAAGAGGTGTTTGGGTGATAGGGTTAGATTGACAATAAATGCACTTGATGGGGAGAGAAAAGTGATTTTTCAATGGTCCCAATGAGAACTATCTCCACTTAGCACCTCTTGGGTGGGATAGTTTTTTTTGGTGGGTTCGGTGCAACTTGCTCCAATTTAAACCCTCATGCTTGGATACTTTTGGGCTATTTGAGCCCCAACTAGCTCAAACTAACTCTAACCCATGGATCCAAACAGGGCCTATGGCCATCCTCGATGCGGAGCAGTCGCGTGCACCTGGAAAAGCGGTGCTCTCTCGGTCGTCGCGCTGCTTCAAAGCCGGCGCCAGTGAGATCGCCTCTGCTCTGGCCGAGCATTAATGCGGCACTGACGCTCCAGGGTGACACTGACCGTTTCACGCGGGAAGCGCGCGCTGGCAAGGGAGTATAGGTTTTGAACCGTTTCAAGTGTAGTACTGGTAGTTTGCAAAACTACTCAATTATTGCACTCAGTTTCCTAAGAGGGTGCTTGGATCCAAGGGACTTATTTTAGTCTAACTAAAAATAGTCTCTTTAAGAGGCTAAAGTTCCAAGAACCCCTGACTAAAGAGGGGCTGAAACTAGTCTTGAGACTAATTTTTTTAGTCAGGGGTACCCCTACTAAAATGTGGATTAGTCCTCTCTCTCCTCGTTTAACTCCTCTCCTTTAACACAAGCAAGTTCTGGATTGGTTAGTTTGGAGGATAATAAATGCTCATTAACTTGATTTGGTCGCTTTAGTATTTGGATCCAAGCATGGGTGAGGCTAGCAAGTTTTAGTCCCACTACTTTTAGTCATGGGACTAAAACGTATCCAATCACCCTCTAAGAAATTGTGGGAAAAATGTTACTCCACAGCCCGCTTCCCTTCTCCTTCCTCTTCCACCGCCCGCGCACGCCCGTGGGAAGTGACCGGTCAACCCTTATATAGGAGTGCTAGCACAAAAAGATGCATGCATGACCACTAAAATTTCCAGATTAAAGCGCTGCTCTGGCGGGAGTATGGCGTATGTTGTTACCAATTACCTTCGGCCTGGACATGGCTACTGGGCGATGGAAACCAAAGAAGAGGCGGCGGGAGGGGAATGAATGCAGTTACTATTTGGGTTCGACGTCTGGCTTAAATAAATTCGCATCATCACGTGTACCCGTGGGGGTACAAATTGTAACATACGTGTCTGCTTAAGTGAGCGCCACATAACTGGTGTGTGTGTGTGAGAGAGAGAGATTCTGAGAGACAGAGTGCGTGTGTGCGACTCTACTCTTCGGACATGTACTCAACCTTTTGCATCGGGATATAAGTATAATGGTATTTACTTTAGCTAGTGATTTACGTGGCCATGTTAACGTGGTTGTGTAAAAAAATGGCACTTCCTGCTCGTGATTTGTGTTATATAATTACAAGAAAGATGCTCGTGCATTGCACGGAACATCAATATGCATTTTTTACAAAACACCTATTGTGATTGACCCATGCAAGAGTAATCCCATGTGTAAAAACTAATGATATCTCGAGAACTTTATTGGAAAACTGGTATCTCGAGAATGTCATCGAAAAAATCAAAGATGAGAGATAAGGTGAGGAGGAGTGGAGCATGGTGGTGACTGGTGGACGGAATGGGCGGAGGCATGGGGATGGACGGCGCCGACAGGCGGCAACGGCCACCATGCTAGATTGTTCCAGAGACTTCCTTTTTTAATTGCTGAGCAATGAGGTTGTGGGAGATAAGGATGTGGAGAGAGGTGCGGGTATCTTTTGTAAAATTATCATAGTTTGCTTTCTATCCGTCAGATATAGATCAGACGGTCTATATTACAAGATGGCAGGCACACCATCATCGCCAACTCGGTTTTTTATAAGGGTACAGATGATAAGTTTTCTAACTACTAAAGTAAAGTGGAATTTGTCCATGTTATACAAGTAAATTAAGGTGATTTTATTATCATACGGGTAAGGTTGGATGAAGGGTGGTAGGAACAAATGCTCCGCCTAAAGCATGTGTGTGTGAGACGGAGTCTTAGTGTGTGTGTGTGTGTTTGTGGGTGTGTGTGGGGTGTGTGTGTGTATGTGAGAGAGAGAGAGAGATGGAGTCTGTGTGTGTGATGGAGTCTTAGTGTGTGTGTAGGGGGGGTGTGAGTGTGGGGTGGGGGGTGGGGGTGGGGCGTGTGTGTGTGTGTGTGTCTGTGTTTGTGTGTGTGGGGGGGTGTGTGTGTGGGTGGGTGGGTTTCGCAGGGTCCTCGATGGTGGATGTAATTTAAGTGTGCATGGCCTCATCATAGAGAGGTGATGTGTATGGCAGAGGCCACCAACGATGGGGCGCGAGAGAGAAAATGCCCGTAGAGAGGGAAGAGAAGGTGTGTGAGCGTGAGAGGAGTCGACATCGAGAGAACGTGTTTGTTTGAGAGACACCGAGGAAGACTACTATATATCGATGGTGCATGTAGGCGGGAATTAAGCGAAGGGATTGTCTTATTGGTTTCGGGGATATAGGGGAAGAGAGATGGGGGGTAGCTAGAAGGAGATTGTTAAGTGTGAGTGTGTGTTTTACCCATCCAGGCGGAATTTATGTGCACACAAGAAGAGAACGATTCAATGTGGCGTTAGGGTTGAGGGTAATTAACTACCTATGGAGACATGGAGACCTTGAACGTGCATGTGTGAGAGGTATACATGTATACATTGGATGTGTGTGTGGTGCGTGCATGATCAAGATAAAAGGAAGAAGACATGAGTCATAAGATCAACGACATGGGAGAGAGGGATCAGTATGAAAATATGCATGCATATGAGAATGCAGGGAAGAAGGCCCGACAAATGAGCATGTGTTTTTGTCTTTAAGATATAATGGCGTGGGCTAGAGCATGCATCTATGGCGAGCAGAGGGAGTGAGGCATAGCGATTGTGCAAAAGAGATCAACCAATAAATGCATATGTATGGAGAGACATATATAGTGTGGGTGATAGGAAGCAAGACTGCGTGTGAGAAATAAATGTTGATGGAGAAACTATAGATAGATACAGAGATGGAGATGCTAGCTAGAGGGACATCCGCTAGTTTGAGTGTTGGAGATGACTGCCGGGTGGTTCAGAGGGTGAAGTTATGTGTGTGAGAGAAAGATAAAAAGAGGGCACTTGACTACATGTAGAGACAAACATATGTAGTGTGCGTGATAGGAAGCAAGAGTGAGGGAGAGAAAGAAGGTTGATGGAGAAATAGATAAATAGAAAGATAAAGATTCTAGCTAGTGTGCGTTAGAGATAGGAGTCGAGTGGATCAGAAGGCTGAGTTATATGTGTGGGTGTGAGAGAGATAGAGAGAGGGTGCATGTGAGTCACATAGAAACAAATATCAGAGAGAAATGAGATCCCGAGATACGGAGTTTTGTGTCTGCGAGAGAGAAAGATATTTCACAACGAGAGTGATGGCTAGAGAGATATATGAGGGAACGTAAGATATCTCTAGGGAGAGAGTGTGTGTGAGCGACATACAAGAGAACAGTGGAGAAATATGATACCCTGGGAGACAGAGTTTATGTTGTGTGTGAGAAAGAGATATTCAAGAGGATGAGTTGTAGGTTCTCATACCTAAGGAGTGAAAGACATCTCTTTATGAGGGGTGTGCGAGTGGCACACAGGGGAATAGTAGAGAGAAATGAGACCCCGGGAGACAAAGTTTTGTGTTTGTGCGAGAGAAAGAGATTCCACATGGAGAATCATAGTTAGAGACACATAGCATGGAGCGAGATATACTTAGAGAGAGATAGAGTCATGAAGGTTGAGGGAGAGAGTATCGTCAGTGTGTTACGAAGATAAAAGATCATTGTCGACATACAAGTAGCACGAGAGATACCCGAGAGACGATGAACGCGTATAGGTCTAGAGAGATAGTCCTATATAAGCATGAGTGATAGCTATATGAGACAAATATCTGGATTAAAGGGGATTCAAATATTTAAACTGGAGATCACGACATCAATAATATCATAACGCAAATTGGTGTATCAAACATGCATATTCATTTAAATTTGGGGACACATGTAATGTTATATAGTTTATCAATATTGGTGATACATAGATTCTTTAATTAGAAACAATGCATGCTTTATATGCAATTAATATCCAAACGCGATTACACTATATGTCGTGTGTGTGAAACACATTATACATGTTTGAGAAGTAAAAAAAAACCCGCATGAAACACACATTAATTGGAGACAGTTAGCGAGGAATGCATACATTGGATTTCAACATAAAGTGGTTTCAAATATTTGAAAATCCGAATTGATGGATACAACCTTATGAATGTGAGATCATGCCATTTGTAAACCATATTTATGTATAAAGGGTGTTGTGCTTTTGAAAGTATATATAAAAAATGTTGTATATAGAATTTTTTTTCCAATCGAAAATGGATCCCGCCCGAAAAAAATAGAATACAAATGGGATTCGAATTGAGTTGGCATAGTAAACGTGCACTCTGCAAAATTTGAACGAAGCGGGGAAAGTCGCAGTAACCTCCCGAAACCAAAATATGTGAGATGCAAATTACTACTGCCTATCCCTACCATGCAAAGCCTATCTGCTCAATTTCTATAGGTTTCAATAGGGGTAGGTTTGTAATTTCACTCAAACATGACATAACCGCATGTCACCCGGATTCATACATGGTGGGCGCCAAAACATAGTGTGTCCTCTGCTGAAATAAATTCCCTTCCCGATTCATACATGGTGGGCGCCAAAAATAAACTCTCGTCGGCAAATATTCCGTGTATGCGAGATTACCGTCCTATCCCCAACCGACTAATATTGTTGTGATGTAGGAAATTTGAAACGGGGGCTAAGTTTGTAAATTTCCTTGCATTTGAGACAAGCGCCCTGAAGACATGGTTTCCCCTTCCTCTCTACCTCCATTTCCCCATTCGTACTCTGTGGGTGCCAAAACACCCTCTCCACCCCAGCCTCCTCCGTCCGCCACCCCCATCCACCGTCGTCCTCCTCCACCATGATGGGGCTGATACCCTGACGCCGCCGTCCATTACAAGAGATCGACCCCTCTCATCCACTGCTTCGGACCGGGATCCTTGCATCCCGTCCTCTCGCTTCATCCCCGCCGCCGTCCACCTTGTCGGCACTGCTCCTATGACCGTCTCGTCCACCGCGCCTCGCCGCCACCATCTACCCTCCTTGATCTGCTTCCACACTGCCGACAGCCATCGCTACCGCAGCACCATCAAATTCTCAGCAGATGCATACACGACCCTGCACCAGAGGTGGTACTCTTTCGTATCTTCTCAACTTATTTATTGCAGCAAGAAAATAGATCACCATTGCTTTACTCTGATTTCTTGTCCATCACTCAATTGGTAGTTGAAAGCAAACATTGGATGCAAGGTTGCCTTTGTTCGGTTTGCACCTTCAGATCCGCCATGGCACGTTCAACACTATACTCCCAATGATTATGGTTTTCCCCTTTTATATTCCACACTAGTTAAATCACAGTAGACTAAATTTCAAAATTAGGTCAGTCAATTTTCCAGAGCTCGCCGGAGTTCGCCGGTGCGAAGGAAGGGGCTCGGATGGGGACGGTGGTTGTGGGGGGCGGTGGTGTGTCCTCGCCCAACGAAGAAAACTCGGTGCAGGTGGGGGCCGGGGTAGGGTGGGGGTGGCGGAGGAACACAGGCGGTGGGGGCCGGTGGTCCGGCCGTCAGCCCATGCGGTGTTCTATATGGGAAGAATCAGAGACGAGGAAGAAGAAGGGTTGGGAGATGTAGGATCTTCATCCAACCTCCTGAAATGGTCGACTGACCCAAATGACAAAAGTCATGCGACTTGCATGCGGACATGCCTTTATATTCAGTACCATCATCGTACCTGCTTAGCACTGCTCCTGAATCCATCAAGCTAACAACGTGCCACTCATAATTCCAAACTTGTTGCTCAAGTACGAATCTGATATGATGCTGATATTACTAAAACAGATAACATTTAATTGGCCAGCTAATGTTCCTACTTTACTTTCGAAAAGCACATGCACCACATATAGAGAGACAACAGGGAGTTGCTTTCTTAATGCGCTCTGGTTCATCATGTGTGGGCATTGCGCAACGAACATTTTATTATCCAAAATCTTCTTCCTCTTATTTAGCATGTTACTCTTCCGTTCTTCTTTAATAAGTACTCTCTCCGTTCCTAAATACAAGTCTTTGTATAGGTTCCACCATGGACTACATATGGAGCAAAATGAGTGAATCTACACTCTAAAATGTATCTGGATACATCTGTATGTGATCCATAGTGGAAATCTCTACAAAGACTTATATTTTGGAACGGAGGGAGTATGATAGTAGTACAGTATGTTCCTTATAGTGAAGATGAGCAGGGACATTTACAGTGTAGAGGTCTATACGGCCAGTTGTGATGGACACTTTGAACTCTTTGGGCCTCTTTGATTCGTAGGATTTTGTAAACATAGGAATAGGATTTGTAGTGGCCTGCCCACTTGAATCCAATAAGAATAGCAAGGAAATACGGGGAGCTGTGTTGCCTTTGAGAGTTACACTAATATTAATAGTACCACACCTTCAGTTGAAGAGAGCTGGTATCCGAAGCCTTTCTAGCCGTACCGGTAATACTAGCACATATATTCCAGCAAGTTCCACTTTGCTGATTTTACTCTAATGCTTATGGTTTTCCCGTTATATCTACACTATGATCTATGTAGCTACTTTGTGTTTCACTAGCAGCAGTCCACTCTTGAAGCTAAACACTGCAATGACTTACAAAATTGGCACCAAGGCATTGAGTGCCATTCTGGATGCAATGAAACTCATACGCTCCCCACCTGTTGATTCTTGTTCAGAGTATGATCCTAATGACTATTCTAACCTCGAGGAGTCAAAGGCAGATGGCCTGTCCTGTTCACCCATCAAGGTGCCTGTTCTAATTTGGTAAGGTTTTATTGATTGCGCGTATCTTGCATATGTTGTCTTGCATTTCTTCTACGTAGTTGCACTGCCATCTGCTTAGTTTACTCATCATATATGTCAAGATGCCATGCCCACTCAAATGTTGTTCTTGTGCATCAGACATCAAAAAGGAAGATGGTGATTGCCGAACCTGAAGGAGCACCAGCAAAGTCCTTGAAAAAAATGGTGGTACCGGAGAAATCAGACAACACCCCACTCATATTGGTTGTACAACCAGTGACAAAAACGTAGGACCGACTCCAGCAGACTGTACCCATACTTCACTGGCCACACCACTAGCCCCACCACATAGGACCTGCACTCCGGCAAAAGGTATACCGATTTCAGTTGCCAAAAATAGCACCAGCCGTACCACAGGAAAATCCCACTCCAACAAAAAGTACAGAAAGTCCACCGGCCGAAGACCTATCCCAACTGCAGAGACGACCAATTCCTATAGATTGGAATCCCATTCCAGTTATTCCCAGTTTAAAAGACAATGTTTTCAATGTTGTTAGGGACTACGTGCATATATTCCCATCATGGGAAGATTATAGTGAAGACAAACACCATTTTCACATCTTCCTGTCCAACTTACGTGTAAGTGCTATTATTCATGGTTATTATTTTCCTGTTTTCTGTTGATTGAACACATCAATGATTTACATTACATTGTTGTAAGTAGACGAGGGTCAATCTGGATAGTCATGACGAGCAAAACTTGCTTCTGCTTCTCAAGGAAGCATTGCAGCAGTATTGGTGTTACCGAGGAAATCACACTTTGATGGCAAGTCTATAAACGAATTTTCGGTGAAGTCTCCTGTGCTAAATTTAGAAGACATTGAATGGTAAAACCTTGTTATGCACTAGTCTCGTTCCCAGGATGAGGTACTGTCTATGGAATCACATGACATTTTGAACTTCTACTTTTCCGCATGTGCCTTACGGATATTTTTTGCAGGAAATCTACTTGAAGAAGAATTCTGGTTTGAAAAGAACGACGGGATATCGCAAATATGCTGCCCGCTGCTTTGCTCTTGTTAGTACATGTTGTCCTGTATCACTGTACTTTCATACATACCTGGTTCATTATGTGACAGTAGTATGCATGATAGCTTGCTTATCAATTGTTCACTCCAAATTATCTGATCTGTATGAATGGTTACATTAGTGTAGAATATATCCAATGCCAATGAATGTTTTTAGCTCTGCATTGTTCTTGTAAGTACTTGTTGTCCTTTATCAGTGTACTTATATTGACAGGTAGTTCTTCATGTACCATCACTCTGCAGCTTATTTTCCTTTGCCCTCCATTTTCTACACATCGGATCTATATTTACTCTTACCATAAGGTTGGATAACACCGATGGTACTGAAGAAGTTTAGCTGTGCATTGCTCTTGGCTATACCTTTTGCCTGTATCGTTGTACTTACATTTATAGCTACTTGGTTATGTAGCATCACTCTTCATATTATCTTAAATATTCTCCTTTTTTCTTATATTATCACATCTATATTTACTCTTAACAAAATGTAGTATAAAGGCAATGCTTATGAAGAAGATTATGTGGTAAACTTCTTGAATTGCCCCCCCCCTATCAGCATGGACAAGGGATTTATAGAGCCTGTCTTCACCAATAATGTAAGTTTGTCCTTCTCAAGCCTTCAAACTTTGTTGTGTATATTTGGTTAGGCATGACTGCAATAGCTATTTTTTTGGTATTTGCATCAAATTGCACGTTTAAAGTTTATTATGTAGTTCATAAACAAAAGTTTGTCCTTCCCTATTTAAGTTTTCAGTTGTACAACCAAGTTCCTTCTTCATACCATGTAAATTAAACTATATAGAGCAAGTGATCTTCTTTTGCACTGCATGTATGCTTCTGTTCTTCATCTGTAATCTAGTGGTGTGGTGAACCTACCCACAACAAGACAATGTCATATTTTGCAATGTCTTAACTATGAACAATGTCATGTCATTCTACTATTATTTAAACCGTCTCTTTATTTGCCAATCTAAAACGGGATAAATTGACAGCACACTAACCATTGATACTTATGAGTTCTTGATCTATAATGCAGTGGTGTCGTGAAGCTGCCAACTCCTTCACAATGTCATTTCCTGCCATGTCTTGACCTGAACAATACCATATTGTGTTAATGCAATTTTAAATGGTGTCACTTTATTCGTTAGTAAGAAATGTGATGAATTGCCAGCACTGATACTTTTATGTGCAAAACATGTCATTTGTCTACTTGTTTATCTTTCAGAGTGAGGAGGATATAAGTGTTAACCAAGCGCAGTCTCATCAGCTTGCTCAGCTGCTTGCGCTGCAGCTCCTTAGCAGGGCTAACCTTTCTTGAACTCTATTGAAGTGTTGTCGGTTTTGTATATTATTTTGTCAGCGTGTTTATTTGCACTGGTGGCGATCTTTGATGCCCAGTGTATGTAAGTTGTCTGCTTGTGCTTTATTGTCATAGTGGCGACCTTTGATGCCCAGTGGATGTAATATGTCATAATTTCTTTATTGTATAGTCTAGGTTTTTTCTTATTCACGATGCTGCAGTTATTTTACTGTATATATATCCTGTCTTCGCAGTAAACCGGCCAAACCGTAAAATTACGATACACAATCAAGCCGTCATGCAATCACAATGTATGATCCGCATCATGGGCCCCATCATCTTGGTCCGTTAAAAGGCCTAAATGTAAACTGGCCCACTAGTAGATATGGGCCTTTAATAGGTCGAGTAAACCGTCGGCCCTCATTTCGCAAGAAAACTCAATGGGCTTTTAGGACGCTGAGAAGTAGGTTGGGCCTGAAACATGCCGAATAGCTCACGGGCCGGCAGTGGCCCGAAATGGACCCCGGCCCATGATTGTGCCAATCAAATCACGAGCTTTTAATAGGCCAAAATTGTCTCGGTCCTTGTTTGGCCCAATCAGATTATCGGCTGCGAGCAGGCCGAATGCAAACTGGGTCATAGTTAGGCCCAACTATATGACAGGCTTTTAACAGGCTGAAATTAATATAGGGCCAAAATGATAAACGGGCCCTTGACAGGCCGAAACTAATATCATGCCGGATTACTAAATGGGCCTTTACCAAGTGGGCCCAAAAGCATAGCGTCCAGTTGACAGGCTGAATCTGATATGGGCCATAGTTTAGCCCAAAGCCTCTTAAAGGGCCGGACCTGATCTAGGCTGTAATTTGGCCCAGAATGTGGTAGGCTTTTAATGGGCCAGATCTCATATGGGCCATTATTAGGCCCGGAACGTGGTAGGCCATTAATGGAGCGGGTCAAATATGGGTCAGTATTTGGCCCAAAACATGGCAGCTAGTTAATGGGCCGGCCTACTAGGGTCCTCAAAATCTTGTGGGCCTATAGCTGGGCCGACCCATTAATGTCGGTGAAATCTCGTGGGCCTTTAGCTGGGCCGGCCCATTATGGTCCGCAAAAATATTGTGGGCCTTGCAAAAATCTGGTGGGCCTTTACCTGGGCCGGCCCATTATGGCCTGCTAGATCTTGTGGGCCTTTAGCTGCGCTCGCCCATTATGGTCCGCAAAATCTCGCGGGCCTTTACCTGGGCCGTCCCATTATGGCCTGCTAAATCTTGTGGGCCTTTAGCTGGGCTAACCCATTACGGTCCACAAAATCTCGTGGGCCTTTAGCTGGGCCGGCCCATTATGGTCTGTAAAATCTTGTGGGCCTTTAGTTGGGCCGGCCCATTTAAACTTTATGGGCCACTTTTGGGCCAATCCACGTGTCAAAATATCATAGGCGCATCTTGCCCATTGGATGAGTAACACCTGTGTCAACGCGGAGCTGACACGTGTTTCCTCTAGCCAATGATGATTTTACACATGGAAAATCCCCATTGGTCCGGGCTATTAACGGGTTATCGGATCCAAAACCGGACCCGATAGCTTAACAACGTTCCTTACGGTGGATGCCATGTGTCGGTCACCCTTTACGAAAGAACTTTTGTGATGCATGATTTATCGTCATGGAAGTGGACACTTCCGTGATGATAATTTTGGTAATGTCATGGAACACTTCTACGACAGCACATGTATGACTATCTTGATTCTATCATAAAATCATCATGGATGTACATGCATGATAGAAAACATGACCTACTATGAAAAACACGTATCATCACGGAAGTGTATTTTTTTGTAGTGTATGAAGGAGACTATGATGGTGGCCTGCGCGGCACGAAGTCTACTTCAAGTAGAATGTGTTCTATACCTGGCTCCACCCAACATAATCATCAAGAGTGGATCAAGTGTCCATGTCATACTATGCCCTTGCATAGATGCGTTAGAAACATACCAATGGGGATTCCGACCTCCCTAAGAATGCCTTACTTCTCTGTTGTTCCATCAGTCACTCTAGCTAGTATTTCCTATTTACTTTTATGTTACTAGCAAAAGAGCCCGTGCGTTGCAACGGGGGAGAAAACATAACACACACTCTTAACCCAACAATCATCACCCAAGACCACAATAGGTTCATCTCCTTTATTATTTCGAGGCATTATTTGTGTTGCCGCTTATCCTCCTTCTCACCCTCGCCGGCGATGGCCTCGGTGTTCACACAAAATAAAAAAACGTGTTTGAATATGTTTAATCCTAAGGTGTCTCTCTCTCCCTCTCTCCTCCCTCTCCCTCCCTCCCTCCCTCCCTGCCTCTCTCTCTCTCTCTATCTCGCTTTCTCTCACTCTCGTGATGAGAAATCAGTTGTTTTCCCCTGCGACATTTTTCATAGGTATGCATGTGTAGTTGTCGATGTTTTTTTCCCTATATTATTATAGTGGGGTGTTTATTTGTAATCCGGGTCGCCGTCGGTACGAAAGGAAAATGGATCTTGCTCTATAAATTATAAGTTTGCTCCCCAAATGATATTTTAAAAATATTTAACAGGTAAAATTAACATCATATTTAGATTCCACATATTTTTCTAATAAAATTTCATATATAATATGTTAAAATCGAAGTTACGGTTTAAAAGATACGGCTAATTTAGAAAATCATTTATTTAACTTAAATATATTCCAAAATAATATTTAAAAATACTCAATAGGTGAAAATAATATCATATTCATATTCTACATATTTTTCTAATCAAATTTCATATATAACATGTTCAAATCGGAGTTACGGTTTAAAAGATATGGATGATTTAAAAAAACATGGTTTGACTTAAATATGATCCGCGGATGAATTACCTAAAACATCAGGGGAGGTTTCGAAAAATGTAAAATAACGGTTCGGGTGTGACTTAAATACGGGCCGTGGGTTGATTTCAACAAAACACAGGGACTTTTGTGTAGAATATGAAAAAACGATTCATTTTAACTTAAAACAGGACTACAGGTTGAATTTTCTGAAATGGAGGGACTTTTTTGAAAAATGTCATGACGGACGAAAGAACCCCAATTTGCTATATTATTAGGTAAATATTACTTTAAAGCTTGTTGCCCTGCTCAATTACAATTTACTTCCACCTTCAGTTTGTTTGGGGTCTACAATTATCTATAGGCACAACATTTGTAATTCATACCATGAGGCAGAAGTTTGATTCATTTGCTCCTTGTGGGATCGATACTCTTACTTCGAAAAGGCTACAACTAAACCATGTGTACTTGCAGGCCATCATGTGCCTCCACCACACAAAACCTAGTTGCCTCCCCTTCGCAGCCACAACCATGCCCAGCCACAACAGTGGGGTGGGAAGCAGCAGTCGGGGACGACACAATGCAGTGTGCATTTGTGGCATGCCACGCACACTCATGGTCAAGGAAGCCTCACTCCTCGCCCACTACGATGGCATGGTGCCACTGGACACGCGCTTTCTGGATGGATGACACATGAGCATGGGGGGCTCTTGACGGAGCATGTCCCGTTTGTCGGCACAGCAGCCATGCCATGCGTAACAAACGTGTTTCAGCAAAGCCTGTCACTGGAGGAGCGGTCAAATCAGGACTGCATGCCTAATACCCGACGGTGGCCGTAGATCCTCACCTGTGACAATGCTGCCCGCATCCAACGCTGCAACGGCCATTATTCGGCGTCGTGCAACAACATCAATGAGCGGTAAACCTTCTGGGAAGGGCGTAACTTTGCCGATGTCTGATACGTCTCCAACATATCTATATTTTTTTATTGTTCCATGCTATTATAGTATCAATCTTGGATGTTTTATATGCAACTACAAGAAATTATATATCATTTTTGGGACAAACCTATTAACTTAGTGCCCAGTGTCAGCTGTTGTTTTTTTGCCTATTTTTGGTTTTGAGAATATCAGTACCAAACAAAGTCCAAATGCCATGAAACGTTTTGGAGATTTGGATAAAAGAGACACTGGAAGCTCTGGGAGAGGTACAGAAGATGAAGAAGGAGCCCATGAGGCACCATGGCGCACCCAGGGGGTGGGCGCGCCTTGGTGGCTTATGGGGCCCATGTTCACCATTTTGACCTAATTCCGCCTCTATAAATTATCTAAAATTGGGAAACCAACAGAGATCCACCCAAAAATACTTTTTCCACTGCCGCAAGCTTTTGTTCTCGAGAGATCCCATCTGGAGGCCTTTTCCGGCACTCTGTCGGAGGGGGAATCAACCATGTAGGGGCTCTATATCAACCATGCCGCCCTTCCGATGATGTGTGAGTAGTTTACCACAGACCTATGGGTCCATAGTTAATAGATAGATGGCTTCTTCTCTCTCTTTGATCTTCAATACAATGTTCTCCTCGATGTTCTTGGAGATCTATTCGATGTAGTCACTTTTTCCGGTGTGTTCCTTGGGATCCGATGAATTGTGAGTTTATGATCAGATTATCCATTAATATTATTTGAGTCTTCTCCAAACTCTTTTATGCATGATTATTATAGCTTTGTATTTCTCTCCACTCTATTGATTTGGTTTGGCCAACTAGATTGATTTTTCTTGCAATGGGAGAGGTTCTTTGTGATGGGTTCGATCTTGCGGTGCTCAATCCCAATGACAGAAAGGTACATGGCACGTAATTTTATTGTTGCCATTAAGGATAAAAAGATGGGGTTTATTCATGCATAAGTTTACTTTGTCTACATCATGTCATCTTGCTTAAGGAGTTACTCCATTCTGTATGAACTTAATACTCTAGATGCATGCTGGATAGCGGCCGATGGGTGGAGTAATAGTACTAGATGCATGAAGGAGTCGGTCTACTTGTCTCGGACGTGATGCCTATATACATGATCATTGCCTTGGATATCATCATGATTATTCGCTTTTCTATCAATTGCCCACCAATAATTTGTTTACCCATCGTATGCTATTTTCCAGAGAGAAGCCTCTAGTGAAAACTATGGCCCCTAGGTGTACTTTTATCATATATTAAAATCCAAAAATACCTTGCTGAATTTTTCATTATTTTATTGTATTTTGTCTTTTATTTTTCTGTCTATCTCTATAAGATTTAACCCTTGCAATTAACCGTCGAGGGATCGACAACCCCTTGTTTGCGTTGGGTAAAAGTACTTGTTATTTTGTGTGCAGTTACTGCTAACGAGGTGCGGTTCTCCTACTGGATTTATAACCTTGGTTCTTAACTGAGGGAAATACTTATCTCTACTATACTGCATCATCATCTCCTATTCGGGGAAATCCCAACGCAGCTCACAAGTAGCAATGTCATAGGCGCTTGCCGCACATAGCTCGGACTAAACAACGGAGATGAGGTATCACCGCCACACTCCATGCCTGTAGGAGGAGGAGGAGGAGGAGGCGACGGTAGCGGTAGTGGGGGCTTCCGCATCCCAAAGCCGGAGCAGGGACGCCGGGGATGAGATTTGTAGTGCGCATCATTGGCCTGTGCATCCCAAAGCCGGAGCTAAAACGGGCTCACACGACCCCTAGTCATTCCTAAGCTCAAGCTAGGACGATCTCGCGCAACCCCCTACTCGTGCCGAAGTTGAAGCTGGGGATGAGCTCATGTGCCCCCTGCTCCTTCCCAAGCCAAAGTCGAAACCGTTGTTGCTGGCAGAGTACAGGGGCGGTGACCAGCGAGCCCGGGACTTTGCAGACCTACCGGGGCTCCTCCTAGCACTATGAGAATTGAGGAAGGGGCCACAACACCACCTTGACAACCAAGTTGACACGTTGGGGCTCCAACGGGCGATCCTAGCTTCGGTGGCCGACGTCACCATCAACCTCGTGAGTGAGGACGATAATGATGACAAGCAGGATGTGGAGGACGGCGACTCCCTCAACCTCAACATCGACTCCGGTGTGGACGACAATGACTAGTATATTAGGACAATGAAATAGTGTTATTTTGTCAGTAACTATGTTTAGGGTTTATGGCTGTAAAATTATAAACTTTAAATGAAATTTGTGTTGTTTCCATGTGAGAATGTACGAATTTTGCCCTTTTGTTACTTATTTCAGAATGTGACAGGTGGTGACCCACATTTCACTTATTTTGTTCTAAAATAATTGGGTGTTTTCAGTCAAACAATGCTAAATTGGGAAGTTTTTTAATTTGTGGTAGTGCAAGTTTATTTTTTTCCCACAAACTAGTGCACATAAGATGGCTCAATGCAAAAACATTTCAATTATTGAGTCTTTTATCATTTTCTTTGATTTTTTTTCAAAATATGGTCAAATTAGCAATGTTGACCAATCATACCAAATGGTATTTCATGCACCACTAGCATTAGAGCATAAAATGATTTTTTGTCAATTTTCACGACCAAACTACATCACACTTATAGTTCAAATTTGAGCAAGTTCCAATAATTAACCACAAGTCCAATAAATGGATGGAATATAGCAATAATACTCTTAAATTATTGAAACTTGGTCAGTGGGCATCCAACGTGGCCTACTTTTTATGAAAAATGGAAATGCCTGATTTTCAAACTTACTTCACGTACTACCTTCACAAAAAAGTTCATTTCTAGCACTTGCAAAATGAAAATTTTATTTTCTATTATATAAAAAAATCATAATTCCTATGGAAGCATTGTTCAGAATGGTAACAACCATAGTTGTGCCAGATTTGGCCATGTTATCATGGACTATGCCATGGATCTGGCCATGACCATATGCCTTTAAATCCATGCATGTTCACACTACATATGCCATTTTGCGAAGGTTTTTTTTAAATTGGTATGGTAAATTTATTGTTTTCCCCACAAACTAGTGGACATAAGATGGCTAAATGTGAAAGAATTTCAATTTTGAAGTCTTTTATCACATCCTTTGCTTTTTAAAATGGGGTCAAACTAGCAATGTTGACCAATCATACCAAATGGTTTTGAATGTCAACTTTGGTTGTCCCAAGTGCATACACCACCAAAATGAAAGGATACAATTATTTTTTGTTAATTTTTATGACCTAACTACATCACACTCATATGTCTCCAACGTATCTACTTTTCCAAACAATTTTGCCTTTCTTTTGGACTCTAACTTGCATGATTTGAATGGAACTAACCCGGACTGACGCTGTTTTCAGCAGAACTGCTATGGTGTTATTTTTGTGCAGAAATAAAAGTTCTTGGAATGACCTAAAACTCCATGAAGTCACGTTTTGGAATTAATAAAAAATATTGGCGAAAGAATCAACGTAAGGGGTCCCACACCCTGTCCACGAGGGTGCACAGCGCGCCCACCCCCTGGGGCATGCCCTCCTGCCTCATGGGTCTCCTAGACCTCCACCGACCTCAACTCCAACTCCATATATTCACATTCAGGGAGAAAAAAAATCAGAGATAAGGATTCATCATGTTTTACGATACAGAGCCGCCGCCAAGCCCTAATCTTCCTCGCGAGGGCTGATCTAGAGTCTGTTCGGGGCTCTGGAGAGGGGAATCCGTCGCCGTCATCATCATCAACCATCCTCCATCACCAATTTCATGATGCTCACAGCCGTGCGTGAGTAATCCCATCGTAGGCTTGCTGGACGGTGATGGGTTGGATGAGATTTACCATGTAATCAAGTTAGTTTTGTTAGGGTTTGATCCCTAGTATCCATTATATTCTAAGATTGATGTTGCTATGACTTTGCCATGCTTAATGCTTTTCACTAGGCACCGAGTGCCATGATTTTAGATCTGAACCTACTATGTTTTCATGAACATATGTGAGTTGTCGATCCTATCTTGCAAGTCAATAGTCACCTACTACGTGTTATGATCCGGCAAACCCCAGAGTGAAAATAGTCGGGACACTTCCCGGTGATGAGTGTAGTTTGAGGACTTCATGTATTCACTAAGTGCTAATGCTTTGGTGTGGTACTCTATTAAAAGAAGGTCTTAATATCCCTTAGTTTCCAATAGGACCCCGCTGCCACGGGAGGGTAGGACAAAAGATGTCATGCAAGTTCTTTTCCATAAGCATGTATGACTATATTCAGAATACATGCCTACATTACATTGATGAACTGGAGCTAGTTCAGTGTCACCCTATGTTATAACTGTTGCATGATGAATTGCATCCGACATAATTATCCATCATTGATCGGTTGCCTACGAGCTCGTTTCATATTGATTTTTGCTAGGTTACTTCTCCGTTGCCACTGTTACGATTGCCACAAAACTGCTACTGTTACTTTTGCCACCGTTACCGTTACTTCCATACTACTTTGCTACTAAACACTTTGCTACAGATATTAAGTCTTTCAGGTGTGGTTGAATTGACAACTCAGCTGCTAATACTTGAGAATATTCTTTGGCACCCCTTGTGTCGAATCAATAAATTTGGGTTGAATACTCTACCCTCGAAAACTGTTGCGATCCCCTATACTTGTGCGTTATCAAGACTCTTTTTTGGCGCTGTTGCCACGGAGCATAGCTCTATTCTTTGAGTCACTTGGGATTTATATCTGTTGATCACTATGAGGAATTTGAAAGATGAAAGAACCAAGATCTTTCCCTCAACTACGATGGCAGGTACGGAACTGCCATCTAGCTCTGCACTTGATTCACCTTCTGTTTTAAGTAAACTTGCGACACGTACACCTGCTATTGATTCTGATATGTCTGATACGTCTCCAAGGTATCTAAATTTTTTGATTGTTCCATGCTGTTATATTATCATTCTTGGATGTTTTACAATCATTTCATAGTCATTTTATATCAATTTTTGGTACTAACCTATAGGCATAGTGCCCAGTGCCAGTTGATGTTTTCTGCATGTTTTTTACATCATAGGAAATCAATATCAAATGGAGTACAAATGCAATGCAACTCCTGGAGGAATTATTTTGGGGCCAGAAGAAAGCCAATTGGCCAAGGAAGCATGTGAGGGGCTGCTCGAGGGGAGCGGCAACCACCAGGGCATGCCAGGAGGCCCAGGCGCGCCCTAGTGGGTTGTGCCCACCTCAGGTGCCCCCCAAACTGCCTCTTTGCTCTATAAATATCACAATATTCCAGAAACCCTAGGGGAGTCAACGAAATATTGATCTAGCCGCCGCAGAGTCCAAAACCACCAGATCCAATCTAGACATCATCATGGAGGGGTTCATCACTTCCATTGGTACCTATCCTATGATGTGTGAGTAGTTCTTTATAGACCTACGGGCCCGTAGTTAGTAGCTAGATGGCTTCCTCTCTCTCTCTCTCTCTCTTGATTATCAATACAATGGTCTCTTGGAGGTCCATATGATGTAAGTCTTTTGGCGGTGTGTTTGTTGGGATCCGATGAACTTTGAGTTTATGATCAGATCTATGTTTTTATCCATGAAATTTATTCGAGTCTTCTTTGATCTCTTATATGCATGATTGCTTATAGCCTCGTATTTCTTCTCCTATATTTGGGTTTTGTTTGGCCAAGTTCATCTATTTATCTTGCAATGGGAAGAGGTGCTTTGTAGTGGGTTCGATCTTACGGAGCTTGATCCCAGTGACACAAGGGGAACCGACATGTATGTATCATTGCTTCTAAGGATAACAAGATGAGATCTATATATGCCGCAATAGAATAACATATCTCATCTACATCATGTCATAGTTCTTATTGCATTACTCCGTTTTCTCATAAACTTAATACACTAGATGCATGCTGGATAGCGGTCGATGTTTGGAGTCATAGTAGTAGATGCAGGCAGGAGTCGGTCTACTAATCTTGGACGTGATGCCTATATAATGGTCATTGCCTGGATATCATCATAATTATTTGAAGTTCTATCAATTGCCCAACAGTAATTGTTTTCCCATCGTTTGCTATTTTTTCTTAGGAGAAGCCACTAGTGAAACCTACGACCCCCGGGTTTCTTTTCATCATATTTGCCTTTGCGATCTATTTTCTCTTGCATTTGTTTTCATATCTATTAAACCAAAAATACAAAAATACCTTGCTGCAATTTATTTATTCCGCGATCTATTCATCCTATCTACCAGTTTTTACCTCGCGTTTTTGCCTATCTTGAGGCGCCGTACCCGGAAGGGATCGACAGCCCCTTTAACACGTCGGGTTGCGAGTATTTGTTATTTGTGTGCAGGTATTGTTTACGTGGTGTGAGGAGGTTCTCCTACCTGTTCGATAACCATGGTCTCATCACTGAGGGAAATACCTACCGTCGCTATACTGCATCATCCCTTCCTCTTTGGGAAATACAGATGTAGTTCTAGCAGACATCAAAAGGAATTTCTGCCGCCGTTGCCGGGGAGGATCTTCAACATCAACGAGGTTCCTAATCACAAATCTCATCTCCTTGCAATTTACATTATTTTCCATTTTCCTCTCCATTTCCTTTCCCCCACTTCACAAAAATTTGTCGTTTTATTCGCCCTTCTTTTCATTCGCCGTTTTCTCGTCAAATCTGTTTTTGAGTGCAAACTTGTTGCATTGTCATCCTGACTCAAGAGAACACCAAGTTGTGTGATTTCTCAAATACCAACAACAATGATTTTATTAGCACTCCGATTGCTCCTCCCACCACTAGTGTGGAGTCTTGTGATATTAATACTGCATTGTTGAATCTTGTCATGAAAGATCAATTTGCATGTACTCCTAATAAGGATGCCGCGTCCCATGTTAACACATTCGTGGAATTATGCGATATGCAAAAGAAAAAAGATGTGGACAATGATGTTGTTGAAATTGTTTCCGTTTTCTTTGCGAGATCATGCAAAAATTTGGTTTTCTTCTTTGCCTCGCAATAGTATCGATTCTTGGAACAAGTGCAAATATGCTTTTATCACCAAGTATTTTCCGTCCGCAAAAATTATTTCCCTTAGAACCCAAATCATGAATTTCAAGCAACTTGAACATGAGCATGTTGCACAATCTTGGGAAAGGATGAAATTGATGCTAAGGAATTGCCTAACTCATGGGTTAAATCTTTGGATGATCATACAAAAGAGAATTACTTAGCATCATCCAAAAGAGAATTTTATGCGGGATTGAATTATGACAAGATTCAACAAATTGATCATCCCGCATAAAATTTTCTAAAAGAGAATTGATCATCCCGCATAAAATTTTGTTTCATCCATAGAAAAATTCTCTTTTAATTGAATTTTATGCTTGTATGAATTTCAACAACAATGCTTATAGAGGTAATTTTAATCCTAGGCCTTTTCCTAGTAATTCCTCTAATAATTATGGTAATTCCTATGGTAATCCCACCAATAATAATAATAATAATAGGAACACCTATGATCTTGAGAGGAATATTAAAGAATTTATCAATATGCAAAAGGCTTTCAACACTTCGATAGAAGAAAAGTTGAATATAATTGATGATTTGTCTAGAAATGTTGATAGAATTTCTCATGACGTAGAAACTCTCAAGATGAAAAATTTTGTGCCTAAATTTGAAGAATCAATTAAAGCTATTTATTTTTCTATGGATGAAAGTAAGAAAAGAACTGCTATGCTTAGAGCTAAAAGAGAATTTTTAGAAAAAAGCCTTTTCTAGTGATTACTATCATAAAAGCGATGAAGATCTTAAAGTGATTGGTGTTTATTCTATTGATTCTTTGTTTAGTAAAATTAAGATTGGTGAAAAAAGGACTGGAGAAGAGTCAACTTTAGTTAGAAGGCGTCCCTATGATTCGGAGGGTGAAAATCTAGTTGAAAAATTTGATAAAAGTGGGTTTGAAGAGGTCAAGACTTTAACTAGTGATGTGCCCACTATTTTGGATTACAAAGACTTTAATTATGATAGTTTCTCTTTGATTGATTGTATTTCTTTGTTGCAATCCATGATAAATTCACCCGATGCTTATGAACAAAATAAAGCTTTTACTAAACATATTGTTGATGCCATGATGAAGGCTTTTGAAGAAAAGTTGGAATTAGAAGTTTCAGTTCCTAGAAAATTGCATGATGAATGGGAACCTACTATCAAAGTCAATATTAAAAATTATGAGTGTTTTGTTTTGTGTGACTTGGGTGCTAGTGTTTCTACAATTCTGAAATCTTTATGTGATGTGCTTGGTCTTACCGATATAGAAGAATGCTCTTTAAATTTGCACTTAGTGGATTCTACTATAAAAAATCCTACGGGAATAATTAATGATGTTCTTATTATTGCAAATAGGAATTATGTGCCCATAGATTTTTTTTTGTTCTTGATATTGATTGCAATCCGTCTTGTCCAATTATTCTTGGTAGACCGTTTTTGCGCACTATTGGTGCCGTGATTGATATGAAAGAAGGCAATATTAAATTTCAGTTTCCACTAAGGAAGAATATGGAACACTTCCCTAGAACAAGAATTGGGCCACCATATGAATCAATCATGAGGGCATCTTATGGATCTGGAACCAAAGATGACAAAACTTAGATCCTACGCGTTGTGCCTAGCTAGGGGCGTAAAACAATAGCGCTTGTTGGGAGGCAACCCAATGAATAAAATTTATTTTTGCTTTTTGCTTTATGTTCTTGACTGTTAGAACAATTATTCTACTATTATGATTGTGTTTATTGTTTTTTAATTAGTGTTTGTGCCAAGCAATGCCTTTGGGAAGACTTGGGTGAAAGTTTATTTGATCTTGCTGAAAAACAGAAACTTTTGCACTCACGAGATTCATTGTAATTTTTTTACATAAGAGTGATTTTAAGTTGGTTCTTTTTTAAGAGGATTAATAGACAAATTCCTCTCGTCCAAAAATTTATTTCATAATTTTTGGAGTTACATAAGTATTCAAAATTTTCACATTGTTACAGACTGTTCTGTTTTTGACAGATTTTCTTTTCTTTGCATTGTGTGCTTGTTTTGATGATTCTATGGTTTTATTTGATGAGTTTTTGCCATAGAAAAGTTGGAATACAGTAGATATATTGCAAAAACAAAATAAGAATAGGTTTGATACAGTACTTATAGTAGTGCTTTGGTTTCTTATACTAACGGATCTCACGAAGGTTTTGTTTGAGTTTTATGTGATTGAAGTTTTCAAGTTTTGGGTTATCTTACGATGGATGAAGGAATAAGGATAAGCAAAAGTCAAAGCTTGAGGATGCCAGAGTCACCCCAAGATAATATTCAAAGAATTAGCAAGCAACTAATCTTGGGGATGCCCCCGAGTGGCATCCTCGCTTTCTTCTAACGACCATCGGTATTTTACTTGAAACTATATTTTTATTCATCACATGATATGAGTTTTGCTTGGAGCGTCTTGTATGATATGAGTCTTTGCTTTTTTTGCTTTGTGTTTTAGGTGTTGAATACTTGCTGGACACACCCTTTTTAAGAGATCCAAAAACTATGCTATGCTTGCTCCTATGCTTCACTTAAATTTTTTAGAGCCATGGACTTGCTCTAGTACTTCACTTATATCTTTTTGAGCACGATGTGCTTTGTTAACTTTGAAGAAATGCTCTCATGCTTCACTTAGATTTATTTGGGAGTTAGTAATTTTTTAAGAAATTCTCTCTTGCTTCGCTTAGATTATTTTGAGAGAAAGAAAAAAATTATGCTCATGTTCTTCACTTATATTTGTTTGAGCTTATCAAAAGCAACATATGAAAATAGTTCCAAAGTGATAGATATCCAAGGAGTATATAATAAAAACTTTCATGAAAGATCATTGGACAAAATAAAATTGATTCTTAGTAATGGTTTTGAGATATGACGATATGATATGTGAGTCATGTTGATGAGTAATTGTGCTTTAGCAAGAATATTGATGTTAAGGTTTGTGATTCCCTATGCAAGCACGAAAGTCAATAGTTATGCAATGAAATTTATATCCTACTTATGGTGCATTATTTGGTGTTACTTATGCTTAATGCTTGGGTACGAGATTTTTTTCTTTTTGGTTGGTTGCTTCTCAATCTTTTTGCTAGCCTTCATTTTGCACTAAGTATGATCACTACTTGTGCATCCACTATACCTACCTATATGCGATATTTCTATGTCATTCTAAGCAAATTTGCATGTGCCATCTCTAATGTTCAAAATAAATTTCTCTTTTCTGTGCTCTACTACTCATGAGGCTGTAAAGGGTAGCCAATATTTTCCATGCTAGATGTGTTATTCTCACGATGAGTGTTTATTCACTTGTCATTGCACGAGAGTACGACAAAGGTACTAGGGATGCCCAGTCCAGAAATGAATAAATGAATTTACTTTATGTTGTCAAATAATAAATTCCTTGGAAAGTGTTGGTATGGAGGGCACCCGTGGATACGGCTAGCCATGGAAAGTGAAAGCTATGGTGGAAAAAGGAATGAACTTTATTTTCTATTTGGGAACCGCCTATGGTGTATCTAGCATGGAAACTGTTGGGATGCTCCAAGTCGTTTTCGTTGGTAGGAAAATTATGTCTCTCAAAAATAATTTTATCTCTCAATTTAAGCTTTGAGATCTAGCACCTCTACAAATCACTACTTCCCTCCGCGAAGAGCCTTTCTTTTACTTATGCAATTTTTATTTTGAATTTGAGTCTCCGTCTTCTCTTATAAAGCACCAAGGGGCACTATGATCATATTTGAGGATTTGGTGTAGGTAATATTCGAGTGTGTTTCATGAATAGATCAATGATTGAGCATCATGGGCCAGGATAACTTGCTTTAGTGTTGATATTTTGAAATACATGGTTTCTTGTTGGTATGCCTAAGTATTAAAGTCTTCATGTCAAAACTAGAGTATTGCTTTGAATCATATAAAAGTCCATATGTCCATACTATAAAGAAAAGAATGTGATGAACATGTCAGGCACCATTCCACATCAAAAATTCTATTGTTATCATTTACCTACTCAAGGACGAGCAGGAATAAAGCTTGGGGATGCTGATACATCTCCAACGTATCTATAATTTTTTATTCTTCCATGCTGTTATATTATCATTCTTGGATGTTTTACAATCATTTTATAGTCATTTCATATCAATTTTTGGTACTAACCTATTGACATAGTGCCCAGTGGTAGTTGTTGTTTTATGCATGTTTTTTACATCGCAGGAAATGAATAACAAACAGAGTCCAAACACAATGCAACTCCTGGAGGAATTTTTTTGGGCTAGAAGAAAGCCAATGGGCCAATGAAGCACCTGAGGGGCTGCTCCAGGGGAGCAGCACCCACCTGGGCGCGCCAGGAGGCCCAGGCGTGCCCTGGTGGGTTGTGCCCACCTCGGGTGGCCCCCCGAACCGCCTCTTTGCTCTATAAATACCACAATATTCCAGAAACCCTAAGGGAGTTGACGAAATATTGATCTAGCCGCCGCAGAGTCCAGAACCACCAGATCCAATCTATACATCGTCATGGAGAGGTTCACCACTTCCGTTGGTGCCTCTCCTATGATGCGTGAGTAGTTCTTTGTAGACCTACGGGTTCATAGTTAGTAGCTAGATGGCTTCCTCTCTCTGTCTCTCTCTCTCTCTCTCTTGATTATCAATACAATGTTCTCTCGGAGGTCCATATGATGTAAGTCTTTTGGCGGTGTGTTTGTTGGGATCCGATGAACTTTGAGTTTATGATCAGATCTATGTTTTTATCCATGAAAGTTATTTGAGTCTTCTTTGATCTCTTATATGCATGATTGGTTATAGCCTCGTATTTCTTCTCCGATATTTGGGGTTTGTTTGGCCAACTTGATCTATTTACCTTGCAATGGGAAGAGGTGCTTTGTAGTGGGTTCGATCTTATGGTGCTTGATCCCAGTGACACAAGGGGAACCGACACGTATGTATCATTGCTACTAAGGATAACAAGATGAGATCTATATATGCCGCAATAGATAAACGGATCTCGTCTACATCATGTCATCGTTCTTATTGCATTACTCCGTTTTCTCATGAACTTAATACACTAGATGCATGCTGGATAGCGGTCGATGTGTGGAATAATAGTAGTAGACGCAGGCAGGAGTCAGTCTACTAATCTTGGACGTGATGCCTATATAATGATCATTTCCTGGATATCGTCATAATTATTTGAAGTTCTATCAATTGCCCAACAGTAATTGTTTTCCCATCGTTTGCTATTTTTCTCGAGAGAAGCCACTAGTGAAACCTACGGTCCCCGGGTCTCTTTTCATCATATTTGCCTTCGCGATCTTTTTTCTGTTGCATTTATTTTCAGATCTATTAAACCAAAAATACAAAAATACCTTGCCGCAATTTATTTATTCCGCGGTCTATTCATCATATCTACCACTTTTTACCTCACGTTTTTGCCTATCTTGAGGCACCGTACCCGGAAGGGATTGACAACCCCTTTAACATGTCGGGTTGCGAGTATTTTTTATTTGTGTGCAGGTGTTGTTTACGTGGTGTGAGTAGGTTCTCCTACTGGTTCGATAACCTTGGTCTCATCAGTGAGGAAAATACCTACCATCGCTATACTGCATCATCCCTTCCTCTTTGGGGAAATACCGACGTAGTTCTAGCAGACATCAATGTCGCATGTTATTGATGATGCCACTTCTGCTACGCATGATGCTTATGATGATACTACTTCTCTGCTTGATAATAATGTGCCATTAGGTGAATTTCTTGATGTACAACTTGATAGGGTTAGAGAGAATGAAATTATTGAAACCAATGATATTAATGAAAGTGATGATGAAGATTCTCCCCCTAGACATGAATTGCCTGTTGTGCCTGAGGGTTATGTTATGGATGAATAAACTGCTAAAGACATTTTTACTTGCAATGATAGATATGATCTTAAGAAACTATTAGCTAAGCTGAAAGAAAAGTCTCAGAATGCTAGAATGTAATATGACCCTGCTTTTGCTACTTCACCTATTTGTGTTACTAATAAGGATTATGATTTCTCTGTCGATCCTGAGTTAATTACTTTGGTTGAATCTGATCCTTTCTATGGTTATGAATCTGAAACTGTTGTGGCACATCTTACTAAATTGAATGATATAGCCGCCCTATTTACTCATGAGGAAAGATCCGCTACTACTATATTATTAAATTGTTTCCTTTCTCATTAAAGGGTGATGTTAAGATATGGTTTAATTATCTTGCTCCTGGTTGTGTGTGTAGTCCCCAGGATATGATTTATTACTTCTCTGCTAGATATTTCCCCGCTCATAAGAAACAAGCTACTTTAAGGGAAATATTTATTTTTTCACAAATTGAAGAAGGGAGTCTCCCACAAGCTTGGGGGAGGCTTCTTCGATTACTTAATGCTTTGCCTGATCATGCTCTCAAGAAAAAGGAAATACTTGATATCTTTTATAATGGACTAACTGATGCTTCCAGAGACCACATAGATAGTTGTGCTGGTTGTGTTTTCAGGGAAAGAACCGTTGAGCAAGCTGAATTGCTATTGAATAATATATTGAGTAATGATAATTATTGGACACTTCCTGAAATAATTCCTAAGCCAACTCCAAAGAAAAGGGGTATTATATTTTTCAGTCTCAAAGATATGCAAAAGGCAAAGAAAACTATGAAATAAAAAGGTATTAAAGCTGAAGATGTTAAGAATTTACCACCTATTGAAGAAATACGTGGTCTTGATAACCCGACACATGTAGTAAAGGTAAATTCTCTCTATAGATTTGATGAAGGTGATATCCCTCATAATAAGTCTGCTAGCCAATGCTTGGATGAGTTTGATAATTTTATTGTTAAACAAGAAAACTTCAATGCTTATGTTGGTAGACAATTGAAATGTAATGCTTGTATGGTTGAACACTTGAGTGATTATATGTCTAGAGTTAAAGGTGACCTTAAGCTTATTAGTAAACATGCATCTATGGTGACCACTCAAGTAGAACAAGTACTTAAGGCACAAGATGATTTTCTCAATGAGTTAAATAATAAGAATAGTGATAGTGTTGTAAGAGTTATGACTAGAGGTGGTAGAATGACCCAGGAACCTCTGTATCCCGAGGGCCACCCTAAGAGCGTTGAGCAAGATTCTTAGAGAACTAATATTGACGCACCTAGCCCTTCTAAGAAACAGAAAAAGAAAAATGATAAGACTTTGCATGCTTCTAGTGAACCTGTTATAGACACACCTGAGAATCCCAATGATATTTCAATTTCTGATGCTAAAACACAATCTGGTAATGAACATGAACCTAGTGACAATGTTAAGGATGATGTTCATGTTGATGGTCAACCTAGTAATAACAATGATGTAGAGATTCAACCTGCTGTTGATCTTGATAACCCACAATCAAAGAATCAATGTTATGATAAGAGAGACATCGTTGCTAGGAAGCACGGTAAAGAAATAGAACCATGGGTTCAAAAACCCATGCCTTTTCCTCCCAAACCATCCAAGAAAAAGGATGATGAGGATTTTGAGCGCTTTGCTGAAATGATTAGACCTATCTTTTTGCGTCTGCGTTTGAATGATATGCTTAAAATGAATCCATATGCTAAGTATATGAAAGATATTGTTACAAATAAAAGAAAGATACCGGAAGCTGAAATTTCTACCATGCTTGCTAATTACACTTTTAAGGGTGTAATACCAAAGCAACTTGGAGATCCAAGAGTACCAACTATACCATGCTCCATTAAAAGAAACTATGTTAAAACTGCTTTATGTGATCTTGGAGCCGGTGTTAGTGTTATGCCTCTCTCTCTGTATCATAGACTTGACTTGAATAAGTTGACACCTACTGAAATCTCTTTGCAAATGGACGATAAATCAACTG
Organism: Triticum aestivum; assembly: GCF_018294505.1. Classification (NCBI taxonomy): domain Eukaryota; kingdom Viridiplantae; phylum Streptophyta; class Magnoliopsida; order Poales; family Poaceae; genus Triticum; species Triticum aestivum. The sequence goes on along the minus strand of NC_057801.1, from coordinate 439,685,877 downwards.
CTATACCCGTCAGTATTTGTGAGGATGTGCCTGTTGGGGTTGCAAATGTTACTATCTTAATGGACTTTGTCATTCTTGATATTCCCGAGGACGACAGTATGTCGATCATCCTTGGTAGACCTTTTCTAAATACTGCAGGGGTTGTTATTGATTGCAACAAAGGTAATGTCACTTTTCATGTTAATGGTAACGAGCATACGGTACACTTTCCGAAGAAACAACTTTAAGTTCATAGTATCAATTCTATTGGAAAAAAAATTGCAATGATTACTATTGGAGGTTTTGAATTCCCTCTTCCTACTGTAAAAAAGAAATATGATATTCTTATTGTTGGGGACATGCATATTCCCATTGAGGTAACCTAGTGTTATTCGAAAGTTCTTCGGTTTCATATTATTCGGAAGAAGTTGGTTAACAAGACTTGATCAACCTTGTTATTGGACTCCTTTTGATGAGTATGAAATGGATGAAGTTAGAAAGCACAACTCTACCCTCCTTTTATTCTCTGTTATTTAGTTTAAATAAAGCAAAAATAGTATTTTCTGTCTATTTTCTGAATTATCCATGCAATAAAAAATACCCCCAAAATAAAAGTTCTCCAAATGCCCTGAAAATGGAGTATGATTTTTTGTAGAATATTTAAGAATTTCTGGCACTTAGAACACACTAGGGGGACCCACCATTTCGCCACGAGGGTACAGGGCGCGCCCACCCCCTAGAGCGCGCCCCTGCCTCATGGGCCCCACATGGCCCCCTCCACTTATTCCAGCACCCACACACTTTGTCTTCCTCCAGAAAAAATCATCACGTAGCTCAAAACCCATGTACCAGCTCATTTTGCTGCCATTTTCGATCTCCTTGCTCAAAGCTCCATTCACAAAACTGCTTTGGGGGATTGTTCTTCGGTATGTGACTCCTCCAATGGTCCAATTAGTTTTTGTTCTAGTGCTTTATTTATTGCAATTTTTTGCTGCTGAGGTGACCCTGTTCTTGGGCTTGCATGTCAAATTTATATGGTCCAAAGTAGTTTTAATGCATGATATAGCCTCTAGGAACTTATGGGAGTAGTTGCTATCAATCTTGTTGAGTTTGGTTCACTTTTATTTTGAGTAAAAATTTCAGAAATTTTTCAGAGAAAGAAAATGATGAAGAGATTGTTGAGGGGCTCCTCGAGCCGAAGCTCGAAGGATAAGAAGAATGAAGAAAATATAAAGCCCATATACAATCTTCCTCGCACTGCGGAGGTTCGGCCATGTGAATGGCCTTGTGACGCATTCTTGAGAGCCACCAGAATTCACGACGACTTTTATTATTTGGCTGAGAATGCAGGACTCACCAACTTCCTCCACGACCAGTGTAAACAGTATCTCCTACTCACTAATAATTTCATGCAAAACTTTTGTTTCCATGCTAGAAAATCACCACCTTCAATGGAGTTTTATTTATATGATGAGTTTAAGGAGATGTCACTCTATGATTTTTGTGTGGTTTGCAAGTTGCCCTTTGTGGGCAGCATCGAGGAACCACATCCTAGTGGTGTGGATGAATTTATTGATAGAAGTGATGTAGGGGAAACGAGAAAAGTTTTGGATGCAAGGACTACTAGTATACATTTTCCTGTTCTGCGTTACTTTGCAATATTTGCTAGTAGGTGCTTAATTGGTCGCGGGAACAGTGGGAACCTTAGTGCTCCTCACTTGCTATTTTGCGCCATGCTTTATTTCGTGATACAACTTTCAGTTGAGGCGCTATTGTTGCTAAATGGTTTAGTCTGAACCGTACAGAGGGCCCCATCTTCGGAGGTATCTTTGCTTCATGCCTTGCTAAACACTTTGAGATACCTATTAGGCATCATGAGAAAGAGGAAAAGTTCCTGCCCACTATTTTGCTAGACTATAAGAGTATGTTAGCACATGACTTTATTGTTCAAAATAAGAAGAATATACTTAAGTATAACTTGATATTTTCTAAAATTAAGTGTGAGACTATTATCTTGCCTGCACCCTCTTTGTTTAATATACATTCAGGCACGTACCTCATCATGCCCGAGGACATTTATGCTTACTGGGAGCTGACACGAGTCCTAGAGCCTAAGCCAGAGCCACCACTTGATCCATATCGAGAGTCTTTTTATCAGTGGGATCCGGAGGAGCAAGCTAACCAGTGGCACCCCAGGACCCTCCTCAGTACACCGGAGATGATCGCTTTGATCCATGGGCATATACCAACTTAGACCAAAATCCTAAGCTTGGGGGAGTACGTATTTCTCACCTACATTACATTCATGTTCACACACTCATTCTAGTTGTCAGTGTTCATACTTTTTCATTGTACTATCCATGCTAGTTTATTTTATTTTCTTGCTTTCTTCTTGTGTGTTTGAAAAACCTTGAGAAAAACCAAAAAATTATTTATAGCTTTTAGCTAGTTTACTTTCCATGCTTGTAGTAGTAATATTAAAACAAACCCCAAAAAGATTTCTTGTTCTTCTTTCGCTTGTTGGGGGATTTCCCGTGTAAATAGTTTTATTTTTATTTGAAATTATTTTCTTTTCTTTGGGGGTCGAGAGGAGAAGACCACGATGTGAGTGGCTCTAATATGCATTATTGTTGATCTAATAAAGAGCCCATATTACCTTGTATTCTCCTTTGAATTAAATGTTTGCAGATTCCAGCTTAGTCCAATGCACGTGCACTATTATTATTATCCACACCATTCGGTTGTGCGAGTGAAAGGCAATAATGAGGATATATGATGAAATGATTGAGATGAGAGAAGCTGGTATGAACTCGACCTATCTTGTTTTTGTAAATATTTCGTTCATCGTTCCTGATTCAGCCTATTATGAATGAAACATGTTTGCAATGACAATTAGAGATTATAGTTGCTCATGCCATGCTTAATTAGCTACGAATTTATAATGGTTTACCTTTCATGCCAACATGCTATTAAAATGGTTGTGATGTGGTATGATAGGGTGGTATCCTCCTTTGAATGATTTGAGTGGCTTGACTTGGCACATGTTCACGCATGTAGTTGAAACAAAATCAACATAGCCTCCATGATATTTATGTTCATGGTGATTTATATCCTACTCATGCTTGCACTCATTATTGGTTAATCTTAATGCATGTTCATGACTGTTGTCGCTCTCTAGTTGGTGGCTTCTCAGTCTCTTTCTAGCCTTCACTTGTACTAAGCGGGAATATTGCTTGTGCATCCACTTCCATAAACCCCAAAATTGTGCCATATGAGTCCACCATACCTTCCTATATGCGGTTATTTACCTGCCGTTCCAAGTAAATTTGTATGTGCCAAACTCTAAACCTTCAAATGAAATTCTATTTTGTATGTTCGAATAGCTCATGTATCAACTAGGGTTGTCTATATCTTCCATGCAAGGTGGGTTATTCTCACGATGAGTGGACTCTGCTCATCATTCAAGAGAAAATGGCCAGTAACCGGGATGCCCAATCCCATTCTCAAATCAAATCAAAATAATTGCAAACAAAACTCCCCCGGGATTGTTGTTAGTTGGACGGTACCCGTTGTTTCGGGCCAGCCATGGAATGTTGTAGGATCATGAGAAGAGGTGTCTAGAGGGGGGTGATTAGACACTAAGTACCAAAGTTGCAGTTTTTAACTTCTTTAGGTTTAAGTGGAGTTTAGGCACAAGTTTAACATTCTCAATACATAACAAGCAAGCATGCAAAGAGTATGTGAGCAGCAGAAAGTAAAGCATGCAACTTGCAAGAATGTAAAGAGAAGGGTTTTGGAGGATTCAAACGCAATTGGAGACACGGATGTCTATGTCGTGGTTCCGATAGGTGGTGCTATCGTACATCCACGTTGATGGAGACTTCAACCCACGAAGGGTAACGGTTGCGCGAGTCCACGGAGGGCTCCACCCACAAAGGGTCCACGAAGAAGCAACCTTGTCTATCCCACCATGGCCGTCGCCCACGAAGGACTTGCCTCACTAGCGGTAGATCTTCACGAAGTAGGCGATCTCCTTTCCCTTACAAACTCCTTGGTTCAACTCCACAATCTTGTCGGAGGCTCCCAAGTGACACCTAGCCAATCTAGGAGACATCACTCTCCAAAAAGTAACAAATGGTGTGTTGATAATGAACTCCTTGCTCTTGTGCTTCAAATGATAGTCTCCCCAACCCTCAACTCTCTCTCATAGGATTTGGATCTGGTGGAAAGAAGATTTGAGTGGAAAGCAACTTGGGGAAGGCTAGAGATCAAGATTCATATGGTAGGAATGGAATATCTTGGCCTCAACACATGAGTAGGTAGTTCTCTCTCAGAAATGGTAAGTTGGAAGTGTAGGTTTGTTCTGATGGCTCTCTCCACGAATGAAGAGGAGGAGGAGGGGTATATATAGCCTCCACACAAAATCTAACCGTTACACACAATTTACCAAACTCGATGGGACCGAAATAACAAACTCGGTCGGACCGATTTAGTAAACCTAGTGACCGTCAGGGTTTTCAGTGGGACCGATATGCAACTTGGTAGGACCGATATGGTTAGGGTTAGGGCATAACATAATCTTAGTGAGACCGATTACACAAACTCAGTGAGACCGAATTTGGTAATTAGCTAACCAGAGAGTTGGTCAGGCAAACTCGGTGGGACCGACTACTCAAACTCGGTGGGACCGATTTTGGTAATAAGTTAACCAGAGAGTTTGCATTGTAATCTCGGTAGTACCAATTACACAAACTTGGTGAGACCGATTTTGGTAATGGACATACACAGAGAGATTACAATCCCATCTCGGTAAGACCGAGATCCCTATCGGTGAAACCGATTTGCCTAGGGTTTGTGGCAGTGGCTATGACATCTGAACTCGGTGGCGCCGGATAGAAAGAATTGGTAGGGCCGAGTTTGACTTTAGGTTTAGGTCATATGTGGAAGTGGGAAAATAGTGGAGGGTTTTGGAGCATATCACTAAGCACATGAAGCAAGAGGCTCATTATGCAACACCTCATCCCTCCTTGATAGTATTGGCTTTTCCTATAGACTCAATGTGATCTTGGATCAGTAAAATATAAAATGAAGAGTCTTGAGCGTGAAGCTTGAGCCAATCCTTTGTCCTTAGCATCTTTAAGGAGTTCCCACATCCTTTAGTCCATGCCACTCCATTGTTGAACTTATTTGAAACATACTAGATAAAAGTGTTAGTCCAACAAGAGATATGTTGACATTAATTACCAAAACCACCTAGGGAGCACTTGTGCTTTCAATCTCCCCCTTTTTGGTAATTGATGGCAACATACATCAAAGCTTTAGAAAAGATATAAAGAATAGCAAGTAAAGCTTCAGAAAGACATGTAACAAGCATAGGCTCCCCCTATATGTATGCAATCATGTGAATATGGAATATAGAAACATGTGAGAGCATAACCATGATAGAGTAGGCAATGTGTTACATGTATCTTGGCCATATGCATCAGAGCAAAGAATATTAAAGAAAATACCTCCATGCTTATGAGTCCTTCTTGCAAACAGTATGTACATCAGCAAGGATTCCTCATACACATGAGTGTGATGCATATACTTACCTTGTAGTCTTGAGTTGGCTTAGGGTGGAATGAACCTGCTCAAACAAGGTTAGGTAACACAGGTACATCTACTAGCCAGAGCAAACAGAAGAAACCACAAGAATACCAAGACTGGGATGACATGTAGAGAGTGAGTACTAAGTACCACATTGGATTAGACATGTCCCCAAGAGTAAAGATATGCAATGAATTTAAATGATTCCTTTCCCTTAGATGTCTTGCTCCTCCTGAATCTAGCATGGGATACTGGGAGAAGATAGGGAACAGAAAATCAGGGCTGAAAGATATAAATGAACAGAGCTTAAGGCAAATAAGCACATATGAACATGTCTTTTCCCCCAAAAAGACATGTGGCATCTCTCCTCTTTAACACCAAGCATCTGGGATCCTTGAGAAATACTTTCTACTTGAGTATTCTCTCCCCTGGAGATCTCTTTCTCCCCCTTAATACTCTCTCTCTTTTGGAAGTGATAAGCTTTGATGTGATCTCTCTCTCCCCCTTTGACATCAACTTCCAAGAAGGGTCTTCTAGAATTTGTTGTGAATGGATTTGGTCCTTGAGTCACAACACAAAGCACTGGATAAAATTGTGATGCTTGTAGAGGACAAGATTCATTTAGTGAAGCCGGATTTAAAAGAAACACAGAATAAGTGGCAAACTGTTTTTCCTGTTGGGAAATCGGTGGCACCGAGTAGTATGATTTGGTTGTACCGAAAGGATTCGGTTGGACCGAAAACAACAAATCGGTGAAACCGAGTTCATCACAGAGAAAACACTTGTCACCTCAGCTCACTAGACTAGTAAGATCTCACAAAGATTTGCAAGGAATTAACTGAATGATATGCAATGAATTGGATGCAATAAATGCAGAGCAATAGAAAAGAAAAAAGAAATCTAGATGAAATTTTTTTTGTGAAAGGGGAAACAAATATGCATGAGACAAATGCAAAAACTCAGAAAAGAACAAGAGAGAACTTCATCTAGAGATGGTTGGCGACAAAGTCACCTATGTTAGAGTATATTAACTTAGGAGTCAAGTGAGATCACTTGATCATAGGTCATACTCATCGTTTAAGCTCAAAATGGGGTTACCATTTTTCGTTTAAGCATCCTTATGTATTCACATCTTGTCGAGTTGCTTTATCTCATGACTCAGAGTAAAGCTTCTGTAAGATGGAATAACATACCTTGGTTGGTGGTGTTGACCATGTAGTTGAACTTGTGTGGGTTGCTCAAGGTTGATGTAGCTCATCAAGAGGTGGGAGCACCACTTGGAATTTGAGTCCATCTACCTACATGGGTTAGTTATTGCAAGGAAGAGCACTTGTGTATCCAAAAATGACAATCATGAAGCTCAACATAGAATTTGTCAAAGGATATGTTTGAATGGTTCTGTGCTTCCTTGTCTTCAACCACCATAGTGTAGAGACTTGGTGATGTAGAGATTGCTCAAGATGTGAGTAGGTTACAATCTCATGGAGTTTGATTCAACCAAGTACCTACATGGGTTAGATAACATGCAAGATGCAAATATATCCAAGATATAATATTTTCATCATAAGAGAGATATCATGGATTAGTCATAAGCTCATGTCTTGCATGTATCCAATGGAGTTTCTACTCCAAGTTTGAAGAATCAATGATGTTCAATTCTCCTCTCAACCTACAAAACACTTTCTCATCAAGGGGTTTAGTAAATATATCCGCTAATTGCTTTTCGGTGCGAACATGCTTAAGATTAATGTCACCCTTAGCAACATGATCTCGAATGAAGTGATGAAGAACTTCAATATGCTTAGTTCGAGAATGTTGTACGGGATTATGACCAATTTTGATAGCACTTTCATTGTCACAAAGCAATGGAACATGTTTCACATATATCCCATAATCTTTAAGAGTTTGGGTCATCCAAAATAATTGAGCACAACATGAACCAGCGGCAATGTACTCCGCTTCGGCGGTAGATAAGGATACCGAGTTTTGTTTCTTGGAGGACCAAGGCATAAGAGATCTACCAAGAAATTGACAGGTGCCCGAAGTGGACTTTCTATCAACCTTGTCTCCGGCATAGTCCGAGTCGGAGTAGCCAACAAGATCAAAAGAGGCCCTCTTAGGATACCAAATGCCAAAATTTGGCGTATGAATTAAATATCTCACTATCCTTTTCACGGCCTTAAGATGACATTCTTTAGGTGCAGCTTGATATCTTGCACACATGCACACACTTAGCATAATATCGGGACGTGATGCACATAGGTATAACAATGAACCAATCATAGAGCGATAAACCTTTTGATCAACCGGTTCACCATCTTTGGTCAAATCAAGATGTCCGCTAGTAGGCATGGGTGTAGACATACCTTTGCATTCTTGCATATTGAACTTCTTGAATAAGTCCTTAGTGTACTTCGTTTGAGAGACAAAAGTACCTTCCTTAGTTTGCTTGATTTGCATGCCAAGAAAGAATTTGAGGTCACTCATCATTGACATCTCAAACTTCTCCGACATTAGCTTTCCAAACTTCTCACTAAAATGAGGGTTAGTTGATCCAAATATGATACCATCAACATAAATTTGGCATACAAATAATTCTCCATTAACCCTTTTAGTAAAAAGTGTGGAATCAATTTTCCCAATTTCAAATCCCTTTTCAAGAAGAAACTTGGTCAAGCATTTATACCAAGCTCTAGGAGCTTGTTTAAGACCATAAATGGCTTTGTGAAGTTTGTAAACATGATTTGGTTTCTTAGGATTGACAAAGCCGGGAGGTTGTTTAACGTAAACTTCCTCCTCTATTTCACCATTTAGAAAATCACTTTTAATGCCCATTTGGTACAAGGTGATATCATGGTGATTAGCATAGGCAAGTAAGATGCAAATGGACTCAAGTCTAGCAACGGGAGCATAAGTCTCACCATAGTCCATACCTTCGACTTGTGTGTAGCCTTGGGCGACGAGACGTGCTTTGTTGCGAACTACTTGTCCATCTTCATCTTGCTTGTTGCGAAACACCCATTTGGTACCGATGATGTTGTGGTTGTTGTCGGGCTTCTCAACCAATGTCCAAACTTGGTTTCTCTCAAAGTTGTGTAGCTCTTCATGCATAGAATTTATCCAATCCGGATCTTCCAATGCTTCTTCTACCTTCATAGGTTCAATGCTAGAGATGAAAGAATAGTTTTCACAAAAGTTAGCTAAGCGAGATTTAGAGCGAGTGATTCTCCCGGTTTGAATATCATTGTAGATTTGCTCCACGGGATGGTCTTTAGCAATTCTTGCTCGAACTCGTGAAAGCTTTTGGTTGGGTCTCGGTTGAACATCTTCTTCTTCTTCTTCTTCTTGATCTTCTTCATTGTTGGTGTTGTCGTTTTCTTGTCGTGGTGGAGAAGGAGGTTGTTGACGTTCGTGACGTTCTTCCTTATTTTCTTTATCTTGGTGTGTTCCACTTGTGGATGCTTTCGTATCAACTCTTGGTTCACCTTGTCGTGAAGTAGAAGCTTCCACTTGGACAGACGAGGTACTCTCCTTCACCTCCGTTGGATGGACCTTGCCAATAGACAAGTCTTGGATTGCTTTCGAAGGGTCTTTGTCTCCTACATCAATTGGCAATTGCTCTACTTGCGAGCCGTTAGATTCATCAAACTTCACATCTACCGTCTCTTCAACCTTTCGGGTGAAATTGTTGTAGACACGGTAAGTGTGAGAGTTTGAGCCATAACCTAGTAGGAAACCTTCATGAGACTTAGGAGCAAATTTTGAACAACGATGCTTATCAAGAATGTAGCACTTTGAGCCGAATACTTGAAAGTATCCAACTTGGGGTTTGTTACCGGTCAGGAGCTCGTATGCCATCTTGCCGAGTAGCTTGTGAAGATACAAGCGATTTGTTGCATGACAAGATGTCTCAACCGCTTCTGCCCAAATGCTTTGGCGTCTTGTACTCATCAAGCATCGTTCTTGCCATTTTGATGAGCGTCTAGTTCTTCCTCTCAACAACTCCATTTTGTTGAGGTGTGTACGTAGCCGAGAACTCATGTGAAATCCCTTCTTCATGAAGAAAGGTGTCCACATTTGCATTCTTGAACTCCGTTCCATTGTCGCTGCGAACCTTCTTGATCTTCACTTCAAACTAATTTTGGGCCTTCCTAGCAAAGTTTTTGAAGATCTTTTGGACCTGTGATTTATCATCGAGAAAGAACACCCACGTAAATCTAGAAAAATCATCAACTATAACTAGACCAAAAGAATTTCCACCGAGGCTTTTGTAAGCGTTGGGACCAAAAAGGTCCATATGAAGTAGCTCGAGTGGCCTCCTTGTGGTCATGATGTTCTTCACGGCATGCCTTGCTCCAACCTGTTTACCTACCTGACAAGCACTTCAGAGTCTATCCTTATCAAATATGACATTGTTAACTCCAAGGATATGATTTCCTTTAATAAGCTTGTCAAGATTTCTCATGCCAACGTGACCTAGTCGTCTATGCCATAACCATCCTTTTGAGGATTTAGCAATGAAGCAAGTTTTAGGTTGTGCCTTTTTAGAGAAATCAACAATGTAAAGATCACCTCTACGTATACCGGTAAAGACCATTTTATGATTGTCTCGATGAAACACTTGGCAATCTACTTCAGTAAATAGGACATTGAAACCGAAATCAGCAAGTCTAGATACTTAAAGTAAGTTGTAGCCAACAGATTCAATTAGCATGACATTCTGAATGGAGCTATCATGTGAGATGGCCACCTTACCGAGGCCAACCACCTTGACCTTTGAGTTGTCACCGAAAGTGACATACTTTCAAGGACTATCATTTTCAGCGAGCTCACAAAACATGTATTTATCTCCGGTCATGTGATCGGTACATCCACTGTCAAGAACCCATTCCTTTCCTCCTGACACATATCCCCGAAGATTTGCCATAACACCAAAATGTCTCATTGCATCATCAAGATCGAAGTCACTATCATCATCCTCATCATAGTATCCATGTTCAACATCGTCACGTGGTGGATCAAGTCCTAGAGAGGGTAATTCGTTAGAGTGAGTTTGACAATGATCTTGCTTATGAATTCTTATAGCTTCGGAAATAATATCACCAATAATTCCAACATCTCCTTTGGCACGCATAAGGTTGGTAAGTTCAAATAGACGATCACCAAACATAGGATCACTAGTATTCATCTTACTCAAGGCAATAGACTTATAGAGAATTTCATCTAGATTTTTCAAGGAATAATTTGGAAAGCGTTCCTCAAGAAATTTCCATATAGTGTGGGCACACTCAAGAGTAGGCAAGATTCTAATTAAGTTTCTAGGCAAGCCTCTAGTTATAAGATTAACAGTTCTAAGATTTCTAGTCATGTCAATAGATTCATCAAGGGTAGGGTGCATAGGATCAACATGAGGTGCACAAGGGCTAGCAATGTACTTGTTCAAATGATATTGATTGAAAATTACAAGCATCTCATTTTTCCACTCATGAAAATACTCTCCATCAAGAATAGGCACTTTATGTCTAAGACTCCCCAAAGTAGACTCATCCATCTTCCTCCAAAGGTGATTAAACCAAGGCAATGGAGACCAATGCTCTGATACCACTTGTAGGATCTTGAGAAGAGGTGTCTAGAGGGGGGGTGATTAGACACTAAGTACCAAAGTTGCGGTTTTTAACTTCTTTAGGTTTAAGTGGAGTTTAGGCATAAGTTTAACATTCTCAATACATAACAAGCAAGCATGCAGAGAGTATGTGAGCAGCGGAAAGTAAAGCATGCAACTTGCAGGAATGTAAAGAGAAGGGTTTTCGAGGATTCAAACGCAATTGGAGACACAAATATTTTTGTCGTGGTTCCGATAGGTGGTGCTATCGTACATCCACGTTGATGGAAACTTCAACCCACGAAGGGTAACGGTTGCGCGAGTCCATGGAGGGTTCCACCCACGAAGGGTCCACGAAGAAGCAACCTTGTCTATCCCACCATGGTCGTCACCCACGAAGAACTTACCTCACTAGCGGTAGATTTTCACGAAGTAGGCGGTCTCCTTGCCCTTACAAACTCCTTGGTTCAACTCCACAATCTTGTCGGAGGCTCCCAAGTGACACCTAGCCAATCTAGGAGACACCACTCTCCAAGAAGTAACAAATGGTGTGTTGATAATGAACTCCTTGCTCTTGTGCTTCAAATTATAGTCTCCCCAACACTCAACTCTCTCTCATAGGATGATCTGGTGGAAAGAAGATTTGAGTGGAAAGCAACTTGGGGAAGGCTAGAGATCAAGATTCATATGGTAGGAATGGAATATCTTGGCCTCAACACATGAGTAGGTAGTTCTCTCTCAGAAATGGTAAGTTGGAAGTGTAGGTTTGTTCTAATGGCTCTCTCCATGAATGAAGAGGAGGTGGAGGGGTATATATAGCCTCCACACAAAATCTAACCGTTACACACAATTTACCAAACTCGGTGGGACCGAATCAACAAACTCGGTCGGACCGATTTAGTAAACCTAGTGACTGTCAGGGTTTTCGATGGGACCGATATGCAACTCGGTAGGACCGATATGGTTAGGGTTAGGGCATAACGTAATCTCGGTGAGACCGATTACACAAACTCGGTGAGACTGAATTTGGTAATTAGCTAACCAGAGAGTTGGTCAGGCAAACTCAGTGGGACCGATTACTCAAACTCGGTGGGACCGATTTTGGTAATAAGTTAACCAGAGAGTTTGCATTGTAATCTCGGTAGTACCGATTACACAAACTCGGTCAGACCGATTTTGGTAATGGACATACACAGAGAGATTATAATCCCATCTCCGTGAGACCGAGATCCCTATCGGTGAAACCGATTTGCCTAGGGTTTGTGGCAGTGGCTATGACATCTGAACTCGGTGGCGCCGGATAGAAAGAATTGGTAGGGCCTAGTTTGACTTTAGGTTTAGGTCATATGTGGAAGTGGGAAAGTAGTGGAGGGTTTTGGAGCATATCACTAAGCACATGAAGCAAGAGGCTCATTAAGCAACACCTCATCCCTCCTTGATAGTATTGGCTTTTCCTATAGACTCAATGTGATCTTGGATCACTAAAATATAAAATGAAGAGTATTGAGCTTGAAGCTTGAGCCAATCCTTTGTCCTTAGCATCTTGAAGGAGTTCCCACATCCTTTAGACCATGCCACTCCATTGTTGAACTTATCTGAAACATACTAGATAAAAGTGTTAGTCCAACAAGAGATATGTTGACATTAATTACCAAAACCACCTAGGGAGCACTTGTGCTTTCAAATGTGCTCGTTGGTGGTGGGGGAGTATAAACTTTACCATTCTATTTGGGAACCGCATATAATGTATGTAGCATGGAAGATATCGAGATCTCTTGGTTCTTATGTTGACAATGAAAGTATGCAACTCAAAATATTATTTATCTCTGTTTCAAAACTCAAGCTCTGGCACCTCTGCAAATCCCTGCTTCCCTCTGCGAAGGGCCTATCTATTTACTTTATGTTGAGTCATCATCCTCTTATTGCACCAGTTGGAGAGCACCGCTGTCATTTGCATGCATTGCTATTAATTTACATTGAGTATGACTGTGACTGGATCTTTTTTTCCATGAATTACAATGTCTAGTCAGTCATTGATCTTTAGGGGTGCTCTGCATTTATGTTTTGCGGTCTTACGAAGGGCTAGCAAGATACCATCTTGTTATATCATTTTATGATTGTTTTGAGAAAGTGTTGTTATCCGAGATTTATTATTATTGCTCGCTAGTTGATTATGCCATTGATATGAGTAAATGTGAGACCTAAGTGTTATTGTGAATGTGGTTAGTTCATAATCTTTGCTGAAAACTTGAATGTTGGCTTTACATATTTGCAACAACAAGATCAAACAGAGTTTGTAAAAGTTTTTCTTTATCACTTTCAGTTTGTCAAGTGAATTGCTTGAGGACAAGCAAAGGTTTAAGCTTGGGGAGTTAATACGTCTCCAACGTATCTACTTTTCCAAACACTTTTGCCCTTGTTTTGGACTCTAACTTGCATGATTTGAATAGAACTAACCCGGACTGGCGCTGTTTTAAAGCAGAACTACCATGGTGTTAGTTTTGTGCAGAAATAAAAGTTCTCGGGATGACCTGAAACTCCACGGAGTCACGTTTTGGAATTAATAAAAAATATTGGTGAAAGAATCAACGTAAGGGGGCCTACACCCTGTCCACGAGGGTGCAGGGCGCGCCCCCTGCCTCGTGGGTCCCCTGGACCTCCTCCGACCTCAACTCCAACTCCATATATTTACGTTCGGGGAGAAAAAATTAGAGAGAAGGATTCATTGTGTTTTACGATATGGAGCCGCCACCAAGCCCTAATCTTCCTCGGGAGGGCTGGTCTAGAGTCCGTTCGGGGCTCCAGCGAGGGGAATCCGTCACCATCGTCATCATCAACCATCCTCCATCACCAATTTCATGATGCTCACTGTCGTGCATGAGTAATCCCATCGTAGGCTTGCTGGACGGTGATGGGTTGGATGAGATTTACCATGTAATCGAGTTAGTTTTGTTAGGGTTTGATCCCTAGTATCCATTATGTTCTAAGATTGATGTTGCTTTGACTTTGTCATGCTTAATGCTTGTCACTAGGGCCCGAGTGCCATGATTTTAGATTTGAACCCATTATGTTTTCATGAATATATGTGAGTTCTTGATCCTATCTTGCAAGTCAATAGTCACCTACTACATGTTATGATCCGGCAAACCCTGGAGTGACAATAGTCGGGACACTTCCCGGTGATGACCGTAGTTTGAGGAGCTCATGTATTCACTAAGTGCTAATGCTTTGGTTCGGTACTCTATTAAAAAACGGCCTTAATATCCCTTAGTTCCCAATAGGACCCCGCTGCCATGGGAAGGTAGGACAAAAGATGTCATGCAGGTTCTTTTCCATAAGCATGTATGACTATATTTAGAATACATGCCTACATTACATTGATGAACTGGAGCTAGTTCTGTGTCACCCTATGTTATAATTGTTGCATTGATGAATTTCATCCGACATAATTATCCATCATTGATACATTGCCTACGAGCTCGTTTCATATTGATCTTTGCTTGGTTACTTCTCCGTTGCCACTATTACGATTGCCACAAAACTGCTACTATTACTTTTGCCACCGTTATTGTTACTTCCATACTACTTTGCTCCTAAATACTTTGCTGCAGATATTAAGTCTTTCAGATGTGGTTGAGTTGACAACTCAACTGATAGCACTTGAGAATATTCTTTGGCTCCCCTTGTGTCGAATCAATAAATTTGGGTTGAATACTCTACCCTCTAAAACTGTTGCGATCCCCTATACTTGTGGGTTATCACACACTTGCAGTTCAAATTTGAGCAAGTTCTGATAATTCACTAGAAGTACAATAAAAGGATGGAATATAGAAATAATACTCTAAAATTATTAAAACTTGGTTACTGGGCATCCAATGTGGCCTACTTTTGATAAAAATGAGAAGGCCCAATTTTCAAACTTACTTCACAAAAAAGACATTTTTGGCAATTGAATGCCGATATTGACAAAAACTATATAGAAAATGATCAAAGTGTCATGAATAGAAATCCTTTTGCATACAACCCTTTTGTATGGACTAGTTTGAGGAAAAAGTTATAGACAAGCAATTTCAAATACTAGAAAACAAACCATTCACAGCCTCGACGGTATACTAGATATAGTGAATGATTCTTAGGCACATCCTTTGCATATGTGAGTACATACAAGGGCGGGGAGTGTTTTAGAACACACGCACACATAATAGCTCAGTTGGTGCTTGTGTTGTTATTTGAGCTGGCGGTCTAGAGTTTGAGTACCCATCCCGACATTATAAGCCACCTTTTTCGGTCATTTAGCGAGGCACTCATGCATGGGCCCTCGGGCCACCTAACACCACACAACCATTGACAGATGGGCCCGCGGGTGGTGTACCACGCATCAATAAATGTGCCCACCTATGTCCCCACAGCCGCTGACAGATGGGCCCGCAGGTGGTG
Organism: Triticum aestivum; assembly: GCF_018294505.1. Taxonomy (NCBI): domain Eukaryota; kingdom Viridiplantae; phylum Streptophyta; class Magnoliopsida; order Poales; family Poaceae; genus Triticum; species Triticum aestivum. Next base: position 439,670,270 of record NC_057801.1, on the reverse strand, counting down.
TCCCATGTGTCAGTAACTATGCCCACCTACGACCGCGTAACCACTGACTGATGTGCCCATAGGTGGTGGCCACGCGTTAGTAACTATGCCCACCAACGACCGTGCAGCCACTTACATATGGACCCGTATGGGGTGTCCCATGCATCAACTACGCCCGCCTATGACTGCGCATCCGCCAACAGATGGACCCGTATGGGGGTGTCCCACTCATCAATAGCTTCACCAAGTAACTGTCAAAAACTTTGACCGGATGACAACCCCTCGTGTGGGATTTTGTAAGGGTGGGTCACGCGGTGGGGGAGTTAGGAATGAGAAAGAGCGCGGGCAAAACTAAGGAGAACTAAGCAATGAGGGGCATGAAAATAGAAATCCCCCCAAAAAATCTACTCACATGTATATATTAACGTCACCCAAAATGGAAACAAAAGGGAACTCCTAAACTTAAGCCATCATGTCACTGATAAGCTGAACAAACTGTGTCCACAAGCTAGACACCGCATCCGTCTGCGAACCAGGGGGGCAGTCCGCGGACACGGATGCCAGAGCCGGCCATCCAAAGCTAGCCGCATACATTTCAAGCTGGGTTTCAACTAACCGGACGAATTTCAAGCTGGGCGTTAGTCCTCAGTTTCGACCCTTTTGGTCATTTGATGACAAAGGGGGAGAAATTTGAGTTAGTCTTCACGCGGGTCTATTATATGGGCGTTTATTTTTGCTAAGTTACAACTCTCGTTCTTCTGAAACTTTATTGGATCGAGTTGTAATCTTAAACCCAATGGTGCCCTGATACTTTTGATGCACTATGCTTCGATACTCTCGATATGTTATTCTGCATGCTTGTTCCTCATTAATGTTACTGCACGCATGCTGAATTTCATCAGGCGCCATATTTCATCATGCATTTCAAATTCTTCATATCATATGTCAAATGCGTGTATGAATTACAAGATATAGGGGGAGATCTCCATGATTCAACTCTTCAAGTGTGCATTGCTTCAAAAGCAAATTCCTCACTATGCACATCTTCAGGGGGAGCTCTTCTATATCTTGCAATCAAATTCCTCAATATCGGTACTTACACTTCACATGTTTATCCCCGTTGAAAACTTAACCTATATTGTCATCAATCACCAAAAAGGGGGAGATTGTAAGTGCATCTAGTGCCCCTTAGTGATTTTGGTGTATTGAAGACTTATTGGTTAAGGGACTAATGCGTTTGTGAGTGTACACAAGTCTATAAGTCTATGAGGAGTTTGATCTTTACAGGGAAAGTCAACCCCCAAAAATGAATATCTTCGACTGAAGATTTTGGTATTTCTGAAGACTTTCATGAAGACTTTGAAAGTGAAGAAATTGGTGTTATCGTGAAGACTTGATATTCATGCGAGGAATATGAAGCTTGAAGACTTTCGTTTTCATAATTTTGTTTTTGTCTTTCTTGAGTCATACGAAACATTGTGCTGTTAAATGGGGTCGAGGAAATACTAAGGAAAAATTTCCAAGTGATGCTCAACTCAAAATCCTAAACCTACCAAACCATCGAGTGAAGCCTTTGGAAATCTCATGCAGTTCAGTCAATTTCTTCAGTGACAGAGACAAAGTTCTTCTGGTCGCTGAGGAATTTGTTTTGACTGAGGAGTTAGGAATTCGCCAGTGCGGATTACCTACACAGTGAGGAACATGATAGCCGTGAGGAATTTGAGAGTCAAATTTCCGACTGTTGCTGTGCTGCGCGCTAGCTGTTCCAAAATATCTTATCCACCTAACGGTCATATCAGACAAGGGCATTTATGTCTTATCATGTCGGGCTGCTCCCTAGGCTATAAATAGTCGCCCCCTACAACCACTAGTTGGTTGGCTGCTCCGAGAGAAACTGACACTTGTCATTTGAGAGCAATCCATCCTCCGAGGACTTTGAGAGAAAATCATCGAGTGAGGAAAATCCAAAAAACCCAAACACCTACAAACCCCAAAGTGATTGAGCATCACTGAAGAGATTGATCATGCGTGGATCCGACGCTTGTTACCTTTGAAGATTGTGCTTCTTCCAGACGGTTAGGCGTCATGGTCTAGAGCATCCAAGAGGAAATGTGGATCGCCGAGTGACCGAGTCTGTGAAGGTTTGGAAGTCGCCTGAAGACTTACCACGAGTGATTGGACGAGATCTGAGTGATCTTAGTTCAAGGAGAATATGGTGAGGACTTGGTGTCCTGAGCTGCGTGCTCAGCGACTGGGTGTCCTGGACTGCGTGTCCTCGAGTTTAAATACTCAGCCGCTCCAACCAGATGTACAACTGAGACAACAGTTGGAACTGGTCTACCAAATCATTGTCTTCACCAACCTTACTGGTTCTATCTCCTCAACTCTTTCATTTCCTCATTACTATGTTGAGTGTTTGTTCATATCTGTGTTTGAAGACTTTGATTGAAGACTTTCTCAATTTCCTCAGTTCAATTTCTTCAGTCTGTTTGTCTTCATCTTGTGTTATCATGTGTTTACGCTTTCTGTACTCTGTGCTTGTCTTCATTTCATCATGATGACTATGTCTGTATCCTGTTGTACTTACTTCTGAGTATATATTCCGCTGCTAGTAGTTCTTCACTATGGAATTTCCTCACCGGCAAATTCCTCAAGTGAAGAATTCATAAAAATCGCCTATTCACCCCCCCTCTAGTCGATATAACGCACTTTCAATTGGTATCAGAGCAAGGTACTCCCTTGTTCTGTGTGATTTTGGTTTAACCACCTGGAGTTCTAGTTATGTCGACCGCAGGTATGATCAAGGTCTCCGCTGGGTGTCCTACCTTCGATGGCACGGACTACCCCTACTGGAAGAATAAGATGCGAATGCATCTTGAAGCAATTGACAACGATCTCTGGTACGTTGTGGAAAATGGTGTTCCCTCAGTCACACCTTCTCTGAATGCTGCTGATGTGAAGAGATTCAAGCAACTCGATTCTCAAGCGAAGAATATCATATGTGGCCATCTGAGTAAAGGACAGTATGGTAGAGTGAGTGCTTTGGAAACTGCTAAGCTTATCTGGGACAGGCTCTCCAAAGTAAACGAAGGAGTCTCAACTCAACATGACTCTTGTGTTGACGTTCTTCGCAATCTCTTCAACCGCTTCAAAAGACTCGACAATGAAAATGTTCAGCAAACCTTTGATCACCTCACTGACATCTCAAATGAGCTTCAAGCGCTTGGCGCCACTGACATCACCGACCATGAGGTGGTGGAGAAATTGCTGAGATCGCTAGATTCCTCATTTGATACTCTATCACTGATGATTCAAGAGCGAGCTGATTACAAGTCACTAGATCCCGCTAATATCCTCGAGAGGCTAAATACTCATGAGTTCCAGCTTGCTGAAAAGAGAGATCTCTATAGTTCAAGCTATGGCAAAACACGTGCCCTGAAGGCCAAGGCTGTGTCTGAATCTGAATGTGAAGACTCTGGTAGTAGCCTCGGTGATCCCGAAGAATTGAGCCAGGAGCTTGCACTGCTCGTGAAGAAGTTCCAGAAGTTCTCAAGACGTGGTCGCTTTGGAAAATCCTCAAGAAGCAGTGATTCCTCATCAAGTGACTATAAGAGAAGACTTTGCCACAAATGCAAGAAACCTGGTCACTATATTCAGGATTGTCCTCAATGGGAAAAGGAATTAATGAAGAAGAAATACAAGGATTACAGTTCTGATGACACTAAGAAGAAGAAGAAGAAGAAATCTTCAAAATCTTCATCATCAAAATCCTCGAAGTCTTCATCTCACAAGAAGAGCAGCTCCAAGAAGGCTCGGGCATTCATTGGCAAGGAAATGGACTCTGAAGCTGAATCTGAGGAACATGAGGAAGAGCAGGCTTCTGAGGAGTCCGAGTCTGGTGTGGCGAGTCTGGATCTCGCTACTGCTTTCGCCAGCAAGTCTATCTTCAACTCTGAAGAAATTGACCGCACCAACAAGGCTGACGAAGACAATGATGACTACGCTCCCACCTATTGCTTCATGGTAAAAGGTGCCAAGGTAACAAAATACCCCTCCTCTGAATCTAGTGAGGATGAATCCAATGAAAATCTTAAGCCCAGTTACTCTAAACATGCTAAGATTGCTGTGAAACAACAACAGGCTATTGAAAAACTTCAAAACATGCTAGACAAAAGTGATGATATGTTGGGTGATGAAATGGACCGCACTAAAGACTTAACTGTAAATCTTCAGAGACTTCAGTCTAAGTTTGACAACCTTCAGAGTCATCATAACACTCTCTTATCTGATCACGTGAACCTTTCTTATGAATTTATTCAAAGAAAGCAAGATCTTGAGAAGCTAAGAGTGAGTTATGAAGATCTTCAGAAGGATCGCGATTCATTACTTGCTCAACAAACCAGCGCTACTCAAGAAGAATTTGTTCCTCCATGCTTAAAGTGCATTGAACGTGAATCTGCTAATTCTTCACCTGAATGTTCAAATGCTTCAACTGTTACAAATTCTTCACCTGCCTCGGCTATCACTAATTCCTCGTCTGAGGACTTTGCTAGTACTACTAATGATGCAGGGCTGAAGGAATTGTACATGACAGGCATGTACAAAAGCCTCAAAGGGCATCGGATTCTTTGTGATGTGCTCAAAAAGCAGATCCTCAACAGAAACCCTAGGAAAGAGGGTATTGCCTTTGAGAGGAAACTCAATGCTGATGGAACATATTGGAAGCCTGAGCAGTACCCCAAAACCTCATGGGTTGCTGCAAAAGGACCTCCAGTTGATCCATCCAACTTATCTGGCTTTACATGTGAATCTCCTCATTCTTCTAATGAGTCATTTGACTCCAACTATAAACTGTTCAAAAATCAGAATGGTGAAGTATTTGCTAGATATGTTGGGACTAACTGCAGGAATGGTTCCCCTATGAAGAAAATCTAGGTTCCTGAAAGTTATGTTGAAAGTCTTCAGGTGAATGTTCTCATGACACCACCTGTGAAGAACAGGAACCCCAGATCAAATTCTTCATATGGACCTAATTCTTCACATGGATCAAATTCCTCAAATGGGTCAAAGTCCTCATATGATCATCATCGTGCTAACCCCTCTGTTTCGCAGGGTAGAGCTAAGGGCTATGAATATGCGCATTATTCTTCAAATCATTATGTTCATAAGTCCTCGAAGAACTTCTCTGCTTATTCATATGCTTACCCTAACCCCTCTTATGTGAAACGAAATGGATTGGCCTCTATACCACCTTTCTCATATGGTGCTCGCAGAGTGATGAACTCTTTGCCACCCCTTCAGATGTGGGTGGTGAAGAAAAAGAACTAAGCCTTTATGCAGGGTCAGGTCTCCAGACGTGCCTTAACGTCTGAAGAATTTGCTGGAGGCCTGACAACATGCCTGAAAGGACGCAGGCGAATCATGATGAAATGAACTTTCATTTCACACGTCCTCATACTGAAATATCTGTTTTACTGTTTGATGAAATTCATCTGATGAACTTGATATCATATTCTTCACTGATGAAGTATATAAGATCGTAAGTTGCACTAATTCATCTGGAGGATGATCAGCCCAAAGTCAAAGAGTGGGTTCTCGATAGTGGATGTACAAATCACATGACTGGTGACAAGAACCTATTGATGGATGGTCCCTTAACACTGTCGCATCTGAAGCACATCATCTTCGCTGACAAAGGCAAAAGTCAGGTATTGGGTCTAGGTAAGGTTGCGATCTCAAAGGATCGATACATGGACAAAGTCATGCTTGTCGAGTCCTTAGGATACAACCTCATGTCTGTCTCAATGCTTTGTGATCTTGATATGGTTGTTGTCTTTGGAAGATATCGATGTGTTGTGATCATGGAAGCTGACTATTCCAAAGTCTTCGAAGGCTTTAGGAGAGGAGATCTGTATATTGTTGATTTCTCTACAGGACCACAACCAGCAATGTGCTTACTTGCAAAAGCTTCAGAAGGCTGGCTATGGCATCGATGACTTGGTCATGCTGGCATGAGGAATCTGAACACGCTTGCGAAGAAGAAGCATGTCATTGGCATTGAGAATGTCAAATTCCTCAAGGATCACTTATGTGGAGCTTGTGAAGCTGGAAAGATGACCAAAGCCAAGCATCCAACAAAGACTATCATGACCACTACTCGTCCATTCGAATTACTTCACATGGATCTCTTTGGTCCTAATCATTATTCTGCTGTTTCGAATGATGCATCTCTATATGGCTTTGTCATTGTTGACGACTATTCTCGTTACACATGGGTACACATTGTCACTTACAAACATGAAGTGCAGGAAATCTTCAAACGATTTTCCTCGAGGGCTTCAAACAACTTTGGTGTGAAGATCAAGCACATCAGAACTGACAATGGGACTGAGTTCAAGAATTCCGGTCTTGATGGCTATCTTGATGAACTTGGTATTACTCATGAGTTATCTGCTCCTTATACTCCTCAGCAGAATGGCGTCGTGGAGCGCAAGAACAGAACCCTCGCTGAAATGGCTCGCACTATGCTTGATGAATACAAATCGCCTCGTTGTTTTTGGATTGATGCAATTGATACTGTGTGCCACATCATCAATCGGGTATATCTTCACAAATTCTTCAAGAAGACTGCCTATGAACTCCTCACTGATAAGAAACCAAATGTGAGTTATTTCAAAGTCTTCAGTGCTAAATGTTGGATTAGAGATCCTCATCATGATGCTAAATTTGCACCGAAAGCACATGAAGGTTTTATGCTTGGTTACGGAAAGGACTCGCACACCTACAGAGTCTTCAACAACGTTCTTCACAAGGTTGTTGAAACTGTAGATGTGTGGTTCGATGAAACTAATGGCTCGCAAAGAGAGCACCTACCTTCTATGATAGATGAACCAGCACCTGAGGATTCTATCAAGTTCAAGGCTACTGAGGATGTTATTCCTACCGAAGAATCTGTTGAAGAATTCATTCGAGAACGTGAAGAAAATCGAGCTGGTGCACCTGTTGAAAATGCTGAAGAAAATGGTGCTGAAGAAAATGCTGATCAAATTCCTCAACGACAACCAGCTCATCCTCGCATTGCAAAAGAAGTGCAAGTTGAAAAGATCATCGATGACATTTAAGCGCCAGGTCCTCTCACACGCTCAAAAGCTTCACATTTGTCTAACTTTTGTGGGCACTATGCTTTTGTCTCTATTACAGAGCCCACTAAGGTAGATGAAGCATTTCTGGAGCCTGAGTGGATTCAGGCCATGCAAGAAGAATTACATCAGTTGAAGCTCAACAATGTCTGGGAACTGGTCAAACATCCAGATCCTCACAAGCATAATATCATCGGCACAAAGTGGATCTACCACAACAAGCAAGATGAAAATGGCCTTGTGGTGAGGAATAAGGCACGACTTGTAGCTCAAGGCTACACACAGGTTCAAGGAATTGATTTCGATGAAACTTTTGCACCTGTTACTAGACTTGAGGCTATTCGCATATTACTTGCTTATGCTAACCATCATAATATTATCTTACAACAAATGGATGTGAAAAGTGCATTCCTCAATGGTAAGCTTGAGGAAGAAGTATATGTTGCTCAACCCCCAGGTTTTGAAGATCCAAAGAATCCTGACAAAGTCTTTAGACTTAACAAGGCCCTGTATGGCGTCAAGCAGGCCCCTTGGGCGTGGTATGACACTTTGAAGGAATTCTTCATGAAGAATGGCTTCACACCCGGTTCACTCGACCCTACTCTCTTTACTAAATCTTATGATGGTGAACTGTTTGTGTGCCAAATATACATTGACGATATTATCTTTGGTTGTACTGACCAACGTTATAGTGATGAATTTGCCTATATGATGAGTAAAGAATATCAAATGTCTATGATGGGAGAGTTGAAATTCTTTTTAGGTCTTCAAATTCGTCAACAGCACAATGGTATATTCATATCTCAGGAGAAATACCTCAAGGAAGTTCTGAGGAAATTCGGCATGCAAGACTGCAAAGACGTCAAAATTCCTCTGCCCACAAATGGCCATCTATGCACTGATGAACATGGTATTGACTTCGAGCACAAGGTATACCGCAACATGATTGGCTCTTTATTGTACTTATGTGCATCTAGGCCAGATATAATGCTTAGTGTTTGCATGTGTGCCCGATTTCAAGCTGCACCGAAGGAATCACACCATAAGGCTGTGAAGCATATTCTTCGATATCTAGCTCACACACCAACACTAGGATTATGGTACCCCAAGGGCTCTACTTTTGATCTCATTGGATATTCTGACTCTGACTATGCTGGTGATCGTGTGGACCGCAAGTCAACATCTGGTACTTGTCATTTCCTTGGACGATCCTTGGTCTGTTGGTCCTCGAAGAAACAGAACTGCGTATCACTATCTACTGCAGAGGCTGAGTACATTGCTGCTAGTTCTTGCTGTGCTCAACTGCTATGGATGAAGCAAACCCTCAAGGACTACGGCATCAACGTGAAGAATGTGCCTCTCCTCTGTGACAATGAGAGTGCCATCAAGATTGCTCACAACCCAGTTCAGCACTCGAAGACAAAGCACATACAGATTCGTCATCATTTTCTTCGTGATCATGTGTTGAAGGGCAACATCTCCATCGAACACATGAAGACTGAAGAACAACTAGCAGATATCTTCACAAAGCCCTTGGATGAGAAGAGATTTAGCAAGTTGCGGTGTGAGCTAAATATCTTAGAATCTTCGAATGTTCTTTGAAAAAGGACACACATCCTGACACTTATGCAAAATTGATGACTTAGATGTGCAACACATGAAGAAACGTTTTTCTTCAATCAATGAAGAATAACACTCTAAGTGTGAAGAACTTAGTGAAGAATTTGATTCTCAGAACCCTATGACAATTGTACGCGGTGTCTGAAATCATCATTCTTATACGGTGGGTCACGCCACCACCAAAGTTGAAAATCTTCATTTTTGGAATTCCTCAGTTTTCGAAATTCTTCAATTTTTCAAATTCTTCAACTTTGCAAAATATTCAATGTATCCATCGTTTTTCTTCATTGACTATATATATATATGAGTTTATGTCCTCTACAACATTCACTTATGGCTATTTCTTCAAGTTGCATTTTTCTGCTAAGTGAATGTGATCGGACCCTTCCCCCTCTATGATATACTCAACCCAATCTGTTCAAAAATTCTTCATGTGCGTTCTATTTGGAACTCGTTCAAAATCTTCACTGTGTCTTTGACAGCTGAAGAATTTGCGAACGGAACTTTAAAACTAATCTTATCCAAAATTTTCGGTTTTACCGATCAATCCATTCCGGATCCCACGAAAGACTTATCTATTCACCCACGATCTAACATGATCTCCACTCCTTAGTATGTGGGTGACACATGTCAAGCGAAGGAGAAGGGTCAGGGGTAGGTTCGTCCAAAATCTTCGGGCGAACAGTTTTTCACTGCGACTATAAATACCCCCTCATCTCCTCCTCACTTCCTTTACTCCGCTCGACCGCTCTCTCTCTCTCTCTCTCTCTCTCTCTCTCGCTCGAGCTCCTCAAACCCTAGCGCCGCCGCTACTCCATCATCACCGGTGAGGAAGAGCTTCACTGCCTCGACCTCGTCACCATTGTACTCGCGCCGACCGCGGAAATCTTCACTCTGTCACCGCCGTAGCTATCTTCCTCCGCCAAGTTAGGGCGTGGAAGATCTACATCGACGAACTTCACAGTTCTGCTTCTCAGTTCATCGTGTTCTTCACACAGGGTAATTAAAAGTTACATTTACTACCCCTTTTGATTCAAAAATTTCACAACAAAATCTTCAAAGGTGTTTTATTCTTCAAATCCTCACACGCAAAACACCTCACTAGTCATCTGTTCTTGATTCGTTTCTCTAAGCATCGTTTTTCTTCAAGATTCCTCAATTGTGTGGATCTTCGATCTATACAACTCTGGAACCTAAGACAAAGAACGCTTAGTGAAATTCTTCAAGGCTCATATGGTTAAATTCCTCAAACTTGTTCTTTCTGAAAAACCTTCTGAGAACGCATATGACCTCTCCAAAATTCCTCGCAACTATACTATGTTCATAGTACTCATGTCCGCTGCTGAATCACTAGGTTCTCATCAACTTAACTCATTTGCAGCGTTCCTCGAAGAGAAGTTGCACACTTCTTCAGAAAATTCGATTGTTCAAATTCCTCATCTGAAGAATATGGCTGATGGTAAGAGGCCGCAGAAAGGAGGAAAGAAGCCAGAGGTCATGACTGCTTTTGAAATCCCTGAGGACATCTATGCTGACTATTGCACACCTGATGAGGCTAAGTATGGAAAAGAAACCAAAACTCAGCGCAAGGTGCGCATACAGAAGATTGAACGGAGATGGGCAAGAGAATGGAGGGAGTACAGATATGTGACTCCAAAGTATATGAAGAAATTCACACTTAATCCTCCATGCCCAAGAGCTCCATTGGCACCTGGCCAAAGAGCTGACCCCACCAGAATCAAGCGTGGTGAGGATTTTCCTGAAGAATTGGCCAAGTGCCAAGCTAAGTTGGCGAGACAAGCTAAAGAAGCAGTGAGGAAATTCAATGAAGACTCTGCTGCTGCTACTGCCACTGAGGCCTCTGTCAAGCCAAGAAAATCAATGGCAAAGAAGCCTGCTCACAAGCCAGGTGCTTCACCAACTATGCCCTCACGGCCAAGTTCCTCAGCAATGCCCTCACGGCCAGAATCTTCAAAGCCCTCACAGCCAGATTCTTCAAAGCCCTCACGGCCAGTACCAACCACTACTCCTCCTCCAAAGTCCTCAGCTGCTCCGACAAAGTCCTCAACACCTGTACATCTGGCTACATGCCAAAGGACAACAAGCATCTCTATTGCCTCTGGTGCCTCAGCAAGTTCCTCAGCTGCACCAAAATCTTCATCAGGACCCACTTTGTTGAAGACTAAGGCAACAGCTGGTCGAGGTACTCGGCCTAGTCCGAAGAAGAAACAGGTTAATTTCCACATGCCATCTGACAATGAAGCTGATGATGATGAACTTGCAGAAATCATCAGAGACCGACAAGAAAGGGCCGCTAGAGCCAAAGGCACAAATGTGCCACTGCTTTTGGATCCAAGGGCGATCCTTGATTACAATGATCTCTGGCACAAGGATCCAAATACTCCTATGCCTGATTTCAAGTTGACTCCTGGTCAAAGTCACATGTTGACCCATTTCGTCACTGAAGAGAAATGGAAATTTGAGAAGGCCAGGCAGATCAAGAAGACTCAGTTCAGAAAGGAGAAGTTCCTGAAGAATAACGTTGTCAATATGACACCTGATGAACTCCTCAAGATCCAAGCTGAAATCAAAGCCCTCAGCAATGACTTCAATGCTTACTATGCTGATTGGCAAGGAGCCAAAGTCAGGTTTGTGAAACTGACTGAGAAATTCAAAAATTTTGCAGCCCCATCGCAACAAGAAATTCCTCAAGCTGAAGCATCTGCTCAGCCAACTGAAGAACATGCCAGCACCGCTGATGACATTCAGGCTGCTGAAGGAAATGCTAGTTCCAGGGCTGATGACTCCATTCCAGCCACTGAAGAATTTGTCAGGGCATCCACTAGTGGTGCGCCTAAAGAAACTGAAGAAGTCAGGGCAACTGCATCAGTTGCGCCTGAGGAAATTCAACCAGATTCCTCAGTTCCATCTGCGCTTACCCCAACTCCAATTCTTCCATGTGCATTCGATGTGAAGAAGACCAAGGCTGCAGAGCGAGCTGCAGTGAAGAAAAGGAAAGCATCCAATGCTTCAGAATCTTCAGCTCCAAAGAAGATGAAGCCTCTGACAAGCTCTATTGAGAATCCAATCGATGTTGTTCCAATATCCACCATACCATCAAAGGACCTTGTTCCTTTTGGTGAGGAATATGTGATCCCAAGCGGATCTAATGAAGAACCTCAATCTGCTGCTTCGTTAGAGCAGGTTGATGAAGAAATTGAAGTGGATGCGATCCCTTCAACGATTGTTGCTTCCTCGCCAATGCCTCAGTTCACAGCTGAATAGGCTAGAGTTGAAGAAATTGAAGATGAAGATGTGGACATTGGCTGCACAACGCCAGTGATGAATGATGACTTTTGGGAAAGTCAGCACCCCAATACTCCACTCTTCACCCCACTTCAACAAATACCTCAGTCCCCTGCACCAACTGTTCAAATGGGCTCTGAAGAAACTCATCCCACTTCGTTTGTGCATGAATACATTCCAGCCGCTAGTGCTGAAGAAGCTGTTGTTGTTGAACCTTTGAACATGCAGCCTGCTACTGAAGAGGAACCAGAAATTCCTCAGCCTGAAGAACCTGAGATTGTGATTCCTGAGGTTGTGATGCAACTCACTGACACTCCAGTGCCCAAGACAACGAATCCATTCTCAAAGAAGCAGAAGTTCAAGGCTGAAGATTTCTTCAGCGAACATGTGTTCTTCACTGACTATAACCCCTATGACTCTGCTCGCATAAGGAAGAGGCGTTTCTGGACTGCTAGTCAAGCAAATTTCTATTCATCAGTACTGTTCAAGAAAGACAAAGTCTTCGATCATGAACACATTCCTCATGTAGACATGGAGTCTCTGCCGTGCTTCGAGCCAGTCCTCAGTGTTCTTCACCATGCTAGATTGCTAAATTTCTGCACTGACATCTGTGACTCGAATGAAGAACTCATTCTTCAATTCTATGCAACGCTGCACATCATAGGAAACTCTGAAGAGGTGAATTTATGGGTGTTGGACTGGATGTCTGAAAATACTCACTACAAGGCACCAGCAACTGAATTGCTTCGTGCCCTCCCACTCAGTCCTCCCCTTGACGGTGCTTGTTGTTTCTACAGTGAACCTGAACTTTCAGATCATTTCATGCAAGTGCTGATGAAGCCATTGAAGCCAGGGCAAGCTCCTCGAACCAAATTCCTCGTCAAGGAATTACTATATGTGCCCCGGACTGTCTATCGCATTCTGTCGAAGACAATGAGTCCTATAAAAGGCCACGACTCAAATGATGAAGAGGTCATTGGCATCATGAAGAACATGCTTTTTAATATCATTCATGGCGTTCCCGTCAACTTCCATGATTTCTTCATGAGGACTCTGGTGAATATTGCTATGTCACCATTTGAGTTGAAGCCCTATGCACCATGGATTATGAGATTCATCAGGACAAGGGCTTCACTAAACTACAAAGCTGACACTTTGAACCATGGCAGCTACTTGCCTCCGATTGAAGTCCTCAAATGGACATATTCCTCAGCTGATGACAAAGGCAAGGCAACTGCTATGATGGATGAAGGCATTCGTCCATTGGATGGTCAATTTCGCAAGGCTGCATCCTACTCCACCAATGATGACTCTGCCACACATGACTCTGCCACCAAGCAAAATCCTCAAGCCACAGCTCCCAGGGTAATGACTGATCGTGAGTTACTCCTCAGTCTTCATCAGAAGTTTAATCGCAATCATAAATGGGTTAAGCGTCAGTTTGGTTCAGTTCTTTACAACATGACCTGAACACACAATGCCGTGAAGAAAAACCAATACTACCTCCATGAAACCTTCAACCGTACCTGGGCTGTTCTATCTCATGTCTACAGCACTGCAGATCTGAAGAATATGGGTCTTAAGGAAGAATTTGACTGGTCTGCACCCCCACCGAAGAAATTCAAGAAGGTCAAAGTTCCTTCCTTGGTGGCCAGCTCCTATTCTTCATCTCGCGAGACTGATGAAAATGAAGACTTGGATGACTTTGCGGCAGGCCCTACTAAAACAACCGACCCCAACAACGCTGGCGCTCCTCCATCAACTTGATATTCTTCAGGGGCGTTAGTCCTCAGTTTCGACCCTTTTGGTCATTCGATGACAAAGGGGGAGAAATTTGAGTTAGTCTTCACGTGGGTCTATTATATGGGCATTTATTTTTGCTAAGTTACAACTCTCGTTCTTCTGAAACTTTATTGGATCGAGTTGTAATCTTAAACCCGATGGTGCCCTGATACTTTTGATGCACTGTGCTTCGATACTCTCGATATGTTATTCTGCATGCTTGTTCCTCATTAATGTTACTGCATGCATGCTGAATTTCATCAGGCACCATATTTCATCATGCATTTCAAATTCTTCATATCATATGTCAAATGCGTGTATGAATTACAAGATATAGGGGGAGATCTCCATGATTCAACTCTTCAAGTGTGCATTGCTTCAAAAGCAAATTCGTCACTATGCACATCTTCAGAGGGAGCTCTTCTATATCTTGCAATCAAATTCATCAATATCAGTACTTACACTTCACATGTTCATCCCCGTTGAAAACTTAACCTATATTGTCATCAATCACCAAAAAGGGGGTGATTGTAAGTGCTTCTAGTGCCCCTTAGTGATTTTGGTCTATTGAAGACTTATAGGTTAAGGGACTAATGCGTTTGTGAGTGTACACAGGTCTATAAGTCTATGAGGAGTTTGATCTTTACAGGGAAAGTCGACCCCTAAAAATAAATATCTTCGACTGAAGATTTTGGTATTTCTGAAGACTTTCATGAAGACTTTGAAAGTGAAGAAATTGGTGTTACCGTGAAGACTTGATATTCATGCGAGGAATATGAAGCTTGAAGACTTTCGTTTTCATAATTTTGTTTTTCTCTTTCTTGAGTCATAGGAAACACCATACTATTAAAGGGGGTCGAGAAATACTAAGGAAAAATTTCCAAGTGATGCTCAACTCAAAATCCTAAACCTACCAAACCCTTCGAGTGAAGCCTTTGGAAATCTCATGCAGTTCAGTCAATTTCTTCAGTAACAGAGATGAAGTTCTTCTGGTCGCTGAGGAATTTGTTCTGACTGAGGAGTTAGGAATTCGCCAGTGCGGATTACCTACATAGTGAGGAACATGATAGCCCTGAGGAATTTGAGAGTCAAATTTCTGACCGTTGTTGTGCTGCGCGCGAGCTGTCCCAAAATATCTTATCCATCTAACGGTCATATCAGACAAGGGCATTTATGTCTTATCATGTCGGTCTGCTCCCTAGGCTATAAATAGCCGCCCCCTACAACCACTAGTTGGTTGGCTGCTCCGAGAGAAACTGACACTTGTCAATTGAGAGCTACCCATCCTCTGAGGACTTTGAGCGAAAATCATCGAGTGAGGAAAATCCAAAAAACCCAAACACCTACAAACCCCAAAGTGATTGAGCATCACTGAAGAGATTGATCCTGCGTGGATCCGATGCTTGTTACCTTTGAAGATTGTGCTTCTTCCAGAAGGTTAGGCGTCATGGTCTAGAGCATCCAAGAGGAATTGTGGATCACCGACTGACCGAGTCTGTTAAGGTTTGGAAGTCGCCTGAAGACTTACCATGAGTGATTGGATGAGATCTGAGTGATCTTTGTTCAAGGAGAATACGGTGAGGACTTGGTGTCCTGAGCTGTGTGCTCAGCGACTAGGTGTCCGGGACTGCGTGTCCTCGAGTTTAAATACTCAGCCGCTCCAACCAGACGTACAACTGAGACAGCAGTTGGAACTGGTCTACCAAATCATTGTCTTCACCAACCTTACTGGTTCTATCTCCTCAACTCTTTCATTTCCTCATTACTGTGTTGAGTGTTTGTTCATATTTGTGTTTGAAGACTTTGACTGAAGACTTTCTCAATTTCCTCAGTTCAATTTCTTCAGTCTGTTTATCTTCATCTTGTGTTATCCTGTGTTTACGCTTTCTGTACTCTATGCTTGTCTTCATTTCATCATGATGACTATGTGTGTATCCTGTTATACTTACTTCTGAGTACATATTCCGCTGCTAGTAGTTCTTTGCTAAGGAATTTCCTCACCGGCAAATTCCTCAAGTGAAGAATTCGTAAAAATCACCTATTCACCCCCCCTCTAGTCGATATAATGCACTTTCAAATTGACAACGATCTCTGGTACGTTATGCAAAATGGTGTTCCCACAGTTACACCTTCCCTGAATGCTGCTGATGTGAAGAGATTCAAGCAACTCGATTCTCAAGCGAAGAATATCATATGTGGTCATCTGAGTAAAGGGTAGTATGGTAGAGTGAGTGCTTTGGAAACTGCTAAGCTTATCTGGGACATGCTCTCCAAAGTAAACGAAGGAGTCTCAACTCAACGTGACTCTCGTGTTGACGTTCTTCGCAATCTCTTCAACCGCTTCAAAAGACTCGACAATGAAAATGTTCAGCAAACCTTCGATCGCCTCATTGACATCTCAAATGAGCTTCAAGCACCTGGCGCCACTGACATCACCGACCATGAGGTGGTGAAGAAATTGCTGAGATCGCTAGATTCCTCATTTGATACTCTAGCACTGATGATACAAGAGCGTGCTGACTACAAGTCACTGGATCTCGCTGATATCCTCGAGAGGCTAAATACTCATGAGTTCCAGCTTGCTGAAAAGAGAGATCTCTATGGTTCAAGTTATGGCAAACCACGTGCCCTGAAGGCCAAGGCTGTGTCTGAATCTGAATGTGAAGACTCTGGTAGTAGCCTTGGTGATCCTGAAGAATTGAGCCAGGAGCTAGCACTGCTCGTGAAGAAGTTCCAGAAGTTCTCAAGACGTGGTCGCTTTGGAAAATCCTCAAGGAGCAGTGACTCCTCATCAAGTGACTATAAGAGAAGGCTATGCCACAAATGCAAGAAGCCTGGTCACTACATTCAAGATTGTCCTCAGTGGGACAAGGAATTAAAGAAGAAGAAATACAAGGATTACAGTTCTAATGATGCCAAGAAGAAGAAGAAATCTTCAAAGTCTTCATCATCAAAATCCTCAAAGTCTTCATCTCACAAGAAGAGCAGCTCCAAGAAGGCTTGGGCATTCATTGGCAAGGAAATGGACTCTGAAGCTGAATCTCAGGAACATGAGGAAGAGGAGGCATCCGCGGAATCTGAGTCAGGTGTGGCAAGTCTAGCTCTTGCTACCACATTTGTCAGCAAGTCTATCTTCAACTCTGAAGAAAACGGCAACAACAACAACGCTGATGAAGATAATGATGACTACGCTCCCACCTATTGCTTCATGGCAAAGGGTGGCAAGGTAACAAAATACCCCTCCTCTGAATCTAGTGACGATGAATCTGATGAAAATCTTAAGCCTAGCTACTCTAAACTTGCTATGATTGTTGTGAAACAACAAAAGGCTATTGAAAAACTTCAAAACATGCTAGACAAAAGTGATGATATGTTGGGTGATGAAATGGACCACACTAAAGACTTAACTAAAAATCTTCAGAGACTTCAGTCTAAGTTTGACAACCTTCAAAGTCATCATAACACTCTCTTATCTGATCACGAGAAGCTTTCTTATGAATTTCTTCAAAGAAAGCAAGATCTTGAGAAGCTAAGAGTGAGTCATGAAGATCTTCAGAAGGATCGCGATTCATTACTTGCTCAACAAATCAGCGCTACTCAGGAAGAATTTGTTCCTCCATGCTTAAAGTGCATTGAACGTGAATCTGCTAATTCTTCACCTGAATGTTCAAATGCTTCAACTGTTACAAATTCTTCACCTGCCTCGGCTATCACTAATTCCTCGTCTGAGGACATCGCTAGTATCACTGACGATGCAGGGCTGAAGGAATTGTACACGACAGGCATGTACAAAAGCTTCAAAGGGCATCAGATTCTTTGTGATGTGCTCAAAAAGCAGATCCTCAACAGAAACCCTAGGAAAGAGGGTATTGCCTTTGAGAGGAAACTCAATGCTGATGGAACATATTGGAAGCCTGAGCAATACCCCAAAACCTCATGGGTTGCTGCAAAGGGACCTCCAATTGATCCATCTAACTTATCTGGCTTTACATGTGAATCTCCTCATTCTTTTGATGAGTCATTTAACTCCAACTATAAACTGTTCAAAAATCAGAATGGTGAAGTATCTACTAGATATGTTGGCACTAACTGCAGGAACGGTTCCCCTATGAAGAAAATCTGGGTTCCCAAAAGTTATGTTGAAAATCTTCAGGTGAATGTCCTCATGACACCACCAGTGAAGAACAGGAACCCCAGATCAAATTCTTCATATGGACCTAATTCTTCACATGGATCAAATTCCTCAAATGGATCAAAGTCCTCATATGAACATCATCATGCTAACCCTTCTGTTTCGCAGGGTAGAGCTAAGGGCTATGAATATGCGCATTATTCTTCAAATCATTATGTTCATAAGTCCTCGAAGAATTTCTCTACTTATTCATATGCTTACCCTAACCCCTCTTATGTGGAACGAAATGGATTGGCTTCTATTCCACCATTCTCATATGGTGCTCACAGAGTGATGAACACTTTGCCACCCCTTCAGATGTGGGTGGTGAAGAAAAAGAACTAATCTCTTATGCAGGGTCAGGTCTCCAGACGTGTCTTAACGTCTGAAGAATTTGCTGGGGGCCTGACAAAAATTCCTGAAAGGACGCAGGTGAATCATGATGAAATGAACTTTCATTTCACACGTCCTCACACTGCTTATCTATGCTATTGCTTGATGAAATTGAATTGATGAATTTGTTGTCATATTCTTCACTGATGAAGTATATGAGTTCGTAAGATGCACTAATTCATCTGCAGGATGATCAACGCAAAGCAAACGAGTGGGTTCTCGATAGTGGATGTACAAATCACATGACTGGTGACAAGAATCAATTGATGGATGCTCCTTTAACACCGTCACATCTGAAGCACATTGTCGGTGTCAAAACCGGTGGATCTCGGGTAGGGGGTCCCGAACTGTGCGTCTAGGCGGATGGTAACAGGAGACGAGGGACACAGTGTTTTACCCAGGTTCGGGCCCTCTTGATGGAGGTAAAACCCTACGTCCTGCTTGATTGATATTGATGATGTGGGTATTACAAGAGTAGATCTACCACGAGATCAAGGAGGCTAAACCCTAGAAGCTAGCCTATGGTATGATTGTTGTTCGTCCTACGGACTAAAGCCATCCGGTTTATATAGACACCGAAGAGGGCTAGGGTTACACAGAGTCGGTTAGAATGGTAGGAGATCTACATATCCGTATTGCCATGCTTGGCTTCCACGCCAAGGAAAGTCCCATCCGGACACGGGACGAAGTCTTCAATCTTGTATCTTCATAGTCTTGGAGTCCGGCCGACGATGATAGTTCGGCTGTCCGGACACCCCCTAGTCCAGGACTCCCTCAGTAGCCCCTGAACCAGGCTTCAATGATGATGAGTCCGACGCGCATATTGTCTTCGACATTGCAAGGCGGGTTCCTCCTCCGAATAATTTATAGAAGATTATGAACACTAGGATAGTGTCCGGCTCTGCAAAATAAATTCCACATACTACCGTAGAGAGAATAATATTTACACAAGTTCGATATGCTGACGTATTTTGTGGCGTGGCATCATACCACAGCCAAGTCTTTATTCGAATCGTTTTTATTATACCACCTCTGCACGTTTAGCGAAGCGGTTTCCTTGGCACGTCCTGTCGAAGCAGAGATCGTGTTCCCCTTATTCCAGGATTCTCATCAATACGGATGTGGGTAACCCAACCGCATCATTGATTGCGGTGCTTGGGAGATAAGCGAGTTTTACCAGGCTGGTGGGGACGCATGGTTTCGTCTGCCCATATAAGGGGATAAAGATCCACCCTTTTACCTACGCCTTCTTCCTCCATCGCCTATCCATCTCTGCGAACTCGAGCTCCAGCGCCCAAGTCCGCACATCTCACCTCAACCTTCTCCAACTATGTCCAGAGCGGGAGGCAAGTGGATGGCCTCCTCCGTTATGGAGGGGCATATCCAGAAGCTGCGCAGCGTGGGATACCTGTCCAGCGACATTGCGCACCGGCTCCCCGACGAGGGGGAGCTCATCCCCACCCCAAGGCCCCCTGAGAGGGTAGTATTTCTTTCCCATTTCCTCTGCGGACTGGGCTTCCCACTCCATCCCTTTGTCCGGGGGCTCATGTTCTACTACGGCCTGGATTTCCATGATCTGGCCCCGAATTTCATCCTCAATATCTCGGTGTTTATCGTCATGTGTGAGGCCTTCCTCTGCATCAAGCCCCACTTCGGCTTGTGGATCAAGACCTTCAGTGTCAAGCCGAAGGTTGTGAAGGGCAGCCAAGCGGAGTGAGGAGGCGCCATGGTGGGCAAGATGCCCAACGTTCCTTGGCTTGAGGGCACCTTCGTGGAAACCATTAAGGGGTAGCAATCGGGGTGGTTCTACATCACCGAGCCGCGTGACCCTGAATGGGCAGCGGCCCCCGAATTCAGATCTGGCATCCCCATATGGCTCACCTCCTGGAAGGAGAGTGGCCGGATATGGGGCGATTCAGAGGAGCTGACCGGACTTCAAGCCTGCATCCAAAAGCTAGTGAAAAAGAAGCTCAAGCTTGTCGATGTAGTCCAGGTCATGCTCATCCGCCGGATTCTCCCGTGCCAACAATGGGACTTCAATATGTGGGAGTTCGATCCGGCGCAGCACCAGACTTTGAGCGGGCTCTTCGACACTATGTACGAAGAGGCCTGGAGGGTGCTGTTTAAGGGCACCGAGGCTCCCACATCCACCACCGAAGATCGCGGATTCAGCTCGCAGCGTCCGGCTAGTGAGGTAAGTGATTTTGCCCTTTACGGGACGCTTGTTTTCCATAGTTTGACTCTATGCGGGATCTAAACTCCCTCTCCTTTAACAGGACTGGATGAAGAAGGCCGAGCAGACTATCTGTCCGGCCCCTTTGCCAGAAGACCCAGTGGACGCCCGCTTAACGGGGCTCCTGGCTCCGGCACCCCATGTGGTGCCGGAGAAGAAGGCCAAGAAGAAGGCCACGGGCACTTGAAAGAGTTCTCGTTTTCAGGTGTCATCGGACAATGACACCGAGGCGGACTCCTCCCACGAAGGCGAGGAGGAGAAGAAAGAGGCCTCTCCCCCAGCAGGGGGAGGGAATAAAAGGAAGGCCTCCCCAATGAGGGAGGCCGAAGGGTCCAAGAAGGGAAGGACTCTTCCCCCGGACTGCTCTGCCAACGCCAGCGATGACGACAAGGATTGGCCTCCAAGGGCCAAGCCCCTGGCGAGATCGTAAGTATCCGGACTCCCGAATAACTTCATGATTTTTACTTTCGCCATATGGTGTCTTTCTAATGCCGCATACAACCCTGCAGTCCGCCCAAGGAGGATCTTCCCGCTTCGTCGAGCGGGTCCTTGGGTGCGTCGGATATGGATTCCCTTCCGACCGCCTCCTCCCCTCGTGATGCGGACGATGCCGAGGTAGGATCTCAGGAGGGGACCTGCCAGGAGGAGGAGGCCCCGGAGGTGTCGCAGGGCAACCTCCCGGACTTTGCACCGGACTCCGCACCGGAACCTGTAGTGGCTTTGGAGTCCGGCGGGCGGCCCCTTCGTAAGAAGGGCAAGACCGTGACGCTGGGGGCCTCCGTCCAATCGGAGGCGCCGGATAGCTTGCTGGAGGCGCTCAACGGCGCTTCCATTGAAGAGGAACACCGCACCGTCATGGGTGCGGTGATTCAGAAGGTTCAGCTCACCAAGAGCGGGCTGACCGAAGCCTGCAGCAGCCTTCTAACAGGCTTTGAGGTAAGAATTGTGATATATGTAAAATAGTACCGCATAGACAGTAGCCCCTGATGCTTGGTTCGGTGTTCAGAAAGAAAAGCCGGACTGAGGATCTAAAAAGATATACGCAGGAGTCATAAAAATATGTCAATATGGGATTGCAGGCTGTGCTGCTGACCTTTGCCGCACTGACTGCGGAGGTCAATACTTTGAAGCAAAGCCTCGGGCGGTCCGAGAACAAGCTCGGCCGTGCCAAGAAGCAACTTGAGGACAAGGAAGGTGAGTAACACCTTATTAAAATTGTACCTTACAGAAAAGGATTTGGTTGCAAGAAAAATGACAAGGATAACATGGGTATTGCAGGGGCCACGAATGAGGTGGCGACCCTGAAGGAGGCGGTGGCCGTGGCCAAACGCAATGTGGCCGCGGAGCACACTGAACGAGAGAAGCAGGAGGCGCGGGTGGCGGAGGTACAGCAAGAGCTCCAGGCTCTCATGAAAAAACATGAGAGTTTGGGGCGCGACTCGAAGACTCGAGAGTCCGAGCTTGCATCGGCTCTTGAGAGTGCCAAAGCCGCTAAGGCCGAAGCCTACAAGGCCCTCCAGGAAATCGAGGAGTTGAAGAAAATAGCGGCGGGTAAGGCATTTTTCATGCAAAGTAAGCATGTGAGTGTGAAGTACCTGTCACTTACCCGAATCCGGAGCTCTCCAGGAGCGTTCACAGATCTGCCCCGCAGCGTGTCCGATGCTGCCGCTTTCTATAGGGCCGAGGAGGGGAGCTCGACGGAGAAGGTCTTCTGGTCTCAGTATGCTGAGGCCGGTCATCTGGTGCCCCTTAGCGACCAGCTGAAGCAGCTGGTCGAGCTCCACAAGGTGGCCGAACAGGCCATGAAGGGCCTCATAGTTCGGCTGTGGCCCAAGGAGGCCATGCCTGGGAGCTACTTCGGCCTGGTGCGGCGGCTGGTGGATGCGTGTCCATGGGTTGAAGTCATCAAGCACTCCGCCTGTATTGAAGGTGCCCGTCGGGCCCTTGCCCGCGCAAAAGTGCAATGGGGCAAGATGGATGCTGAGAAGCTTGTGATGGACGTGCCACCGCCGGGCAAGGAGTATCGCACGCCCGAGATGTATTATAAGAGTGTCCTGAAGGGTGCCCGCATTATTGCGGGTGAGTGCTCCAGAGATGTAATATTTGAGTAGACTCGCATTTGGTTATCCTGTGCGCTGAAAACTTTGTTCATATGCGCTAAGCAACGCTTGTTAATTTAAAATATTACCTTCTGTGCGGCCGTTTATCAAATCTGAAAGATGGCAAGTCATCGGCTTCAGCCCCCATGCCACGAGTGCTGGGGTGTTCGGGATAAATTTGAGCACTCTTGTTCCCATTTTTGGGTCCATCTAGGGAGGCGCTCAACACAACGAACGAGGCAACCGGACTTATAATGCTTGAACACTCTCACTTAGCCATAGAATTCTATAATTTTAAATTTCGGCGAAGCCCCTAGTCTTCGGAAGGCCGAATTTGGGGCGCTATCCACGCCTGGGCTGGACAAAGCTGGTTCCTTGCTCTAAGCGGCATAAGTCTTTAGGGACTCGAATAAAAAAACCTCTCGAACAGCGACCGGCTCTCGCCTCATCATGACGGTCAGTTTTAGCTTTCTCCACTGAGGCGCTCGCCCAGCTCAACCGGGGTGCAATCGCAGTGGTTCTCCCAGTGCTACCTTAGCCGATACAACGGAACGTAAGGTACCAAAACATGGGAGCCAGGCAAACCCAACTATTGACCCAAGACATGATTCGGAGCCGATGCATATAATGCTATAAGTTCGGGGTGCCGCACTTGTGAAAGTGTTCGGACTTATCACACCATGATGCGGGAAACATAAGCCCCTGGTGTTATTTAGTCGTACCAAAGTGTACGGATGCAACATGTCATAAATGAACATATGTATAATAAAGAAATGCAATTATTGGCAAAAAAAGGTGCATTGTTTATTCAAGTAATACTGCTGTGAATGCAGAACGATACAAATAGTGCGATAAGCAAGGGATGGGACTATTAAACATGTCCCCCTCCAGGGGTAGGCTGCGGGATAGTGTATAAAACAGATTTAATGCTCGTAATGGAGACCACCTGGATATTCGTCGTAGCCTTTCTCCTTCCCTGGCTGTTGCATCGTGATTTCGGCAGGTCTACTGCCGGACAGGGCCTCTGATGAACAGAGTCCTGTGGGTAAAAAAAGGGAAAGAAAAAAAAAGAACGACACACTTGAGAGCCCCTGGTGTGGTTAAGCCGCATTCTGGCCAATCGTGGTCGTGCCCCTCCCCCTATGCCCATGGTATCTTCAGAGCGTAATGATGTACGTGAAGGGCCAGTCTTGCAATTTTGCAGGGGCTGGGGATGGGGCCGCATTGCTACGCGTGCTCGGAACGCACCGGGTGGTCTTGTTGTAGGTTAATCCGGGCGCGTTTAGCCGTGTCCGGTCGCTTAACGGCCGGACTTGAGAATTGCCTTAAGAGGCTGCACTGTACTTCTATCGCGAGAGCCGCTGTATGTTCCTCCGTTCGGAGAGAGCGTTCAGTGTTTCCGTTGACCGTGATGAATCCTCGAGGGCCTGGCATCTTGAGCTTGAGGTATGCATAGTGCGGCACCGCGTTGAACTTTGCAAACGCAGTGCGTCCGAGCAGAGCATGATAACCGCTGCGGAACGGAACTATGTCGAAGATTAACTCCTCGCTCCGGAAGTTATCCGGGGATCCGAAGACCACTTGCAGTGTAACTGAGCCCGTACAATTGGCCTCTACACCTGGTATGACGCCTTTAAAGGTCGTCTTTGTAGGTTTAATCCTTGAGGGATCTATGCCCATTTTGTGCACTGTATCTTATCAGGCTACTGCCGCCGTCCATCAGGACTCTGGTGAGGTGAAATCCATCGACGATTGGGTCTAGCACCAATGCGGCGAATCCGCCGTGGCGGATGCTGGTGGGGTGGTCCCTTCGATCAAAAGTGATCGGGTAAGAGGACCATGGGTTGAACTTCGGGGCGACTGGCTCCATCGCGTATACATCCCTAAGTGCGCGCTTCCGCTCCCTCTTGGGTATGTGGGTTGCGTATATCATGTTCACCGTCCGCACTTGTGGGGGGAAACCCTTCTGTCCTCTATTGTTCGGCGGTCGGGTCTCTTCCTCGTCATCGCTATGCAGCCCCTTGTCATTGTTTTCGGCAATTAACTTGCCTGCCTGCTTGAATACCCAACAGTCCCTGTTGGTGTGGTTAGCTGGCTTGTTGGGGGTGCCGTGTATTTGGCATGAGCGATCGAGTATTCGGTCCAAATTGGATGGACCCGGAGTAGTTCTTTTGAATGGCTTTTTCCGCTGATCGGATTTGGAGCCTCTGAATCCGGCATTGACTGCCGTATCCTCATTATTGTCGCCGTTAATGCAGCGTTTGTTCTTGTTGCGACGCGACCTGCCATTGTGGTCCTTGATATCCGGACTGCCAGAATTTTTGCTGAGGTTGTTGCTGCGGGCTACCAGCTGTCTTCTCTCGCGCAGAAGCGGGTCATGAGTGATGTGAGGGCTGCCATGGATTTCGGCTTTTCCTGCCCCAGGTGCCGGGCAAGCCACTTGTCACGGATGTTATGTTTGAAGGCCGCGAGGGCCTCTGCATCCGGACAGTCGATGATTTGATTTTTCTTAGTTAAGAACCGTGTCCAGAATTGTCTGGCCGATTCGTCTGGCTGCTGAATTATGTGGCTTAGGTCGTCAGCGTCTGGTGGTCGCACATACGTGCCCTGGAAGTTATCAAGGAATGCGGCTTCCAGGTCCTCCCAACTCCCAATTGATTCTACTGGTAAGCTGTTAAGCCAATGTCGAGCTGGTCCTTTAAGCTTGAGTGGGAGGTATTTGATGGCGTGGAGATCATCACCGCGGGCCATGTGGATATGAAGGAGATAGTCTTCGATCCAAACCGTGGGGTCCATTGTGCCATCATAAGATTCAATATTCACGGGTTTAAACCCTTCGGGGATTTGATGATCCATTACTTCATCTGTGAAGCATAGTGGGTGTGCGGCGCCTCTGTATTGGGCTATATCACGACGAAGCTCAAAAGAGTTTTGTCTACTGTGTTCGGCCCAGCCGGGCTTGCTGTGTCCGGCGCGACGGTTGTCGTCACGTATCATGGGGCGCCCCCGCGATCCGTAGATCGATCTTGATTGTCTTTCCTTATCCTCCTATATATCTTGCAAGTCCGGAGCATTCCCCTATGGTCTTGTGCTTTTCGAGCGACGCCGGGGTACGGTTCTAATGGAGGGCCTAAGGCCTCTCTGTCGTGGCCACGGGGTGGCCGGTCAGCCGTATCGTGCTCTGGTGATGCGGGTTTATATGCCTCCTCCTCTAATCGGGGTAGCAGCTTGCGTTTGGGGTAGTTTTTGGAGGGGCGTTCGAGCTCATGCTCTTTGGCCGCAAGGACTTCAGTCCATCTGTCGGCTAGCAGATCTTGATCAGCTCTAAGCTGTTGCTGCTTTTTCTTGAGGCTGTTTGCCGTGGCCATAAGCCTGCGTTTAAAACGCTCTTGTTCGGCGGGATCCTCAAGCACGACAAATTCGTCGTCGTCGAGGATTTCCTCGTCTCCGGAGGGAGGCATGTAATTATCATCCTCTACCTCTTCGTCTCCCGCTCTCTCGTGAGGGCTGGCGTCTCCGTCCTCCTGTGCTGAATCTTGCTGCAGGGTGTTGTCTTCGGCACTGTCTGGGGTGTTATTATCTCCGGTGCCAGAATCTCCATTCTTTCTTTGGCGGGATTTAGAGCGGCGCCGCTGACGCCGGCGTTTGGGCTGTTTCTTGGAGGGGTCATCCTCCTCTGTTCCTCCTCCGTTCCCATCCTTTGGGATATCCACCATGTATATGTCATATGATGAGGTGGCTTTCCAGTGCCCAGTAAGCGCTGGTTCTTGGTCGTCTCCGGCATCGTCGTCCATACCGTCGATGTCTTCGGAGTCGAAGTCTAGCATGTCGGTTAAATAGTCGACAGTGGCTACTAAGTGGGTGGTGGGTGGGTTTTGAATTTCTTTGTCGTCTGCATCCCAACCGTCCTGACCGCAGTCCGGCCAGGGCTCTCCTGATAACGAGAGATACTTTAGCAAACTCAAGATGTCGCCGAAAGGTGAGTGTTGAAAGATGTCCGCAGCGGTGAACTCCATGATCGGCACCCAATCGGATTCGATTGGAGGGGTCGCGGGAGGTACGGAGTCCGGCGAGGAGTCCGGCACCTCGGAGTCACGAGCTTCACAGGGGACAAGGACACTATTCGACTCCATCGCCGTAGAGGTTGTAGCCCCCGAGGCGGTGTCTAACCATCCATCCTCGATCTGCGCAGCCGGCTCCGAGTCGAGGGTCGGAGCGGGCTGGTGTGCGGCCTCCAGGGCACTGTCCGGCTGCAGAGCTAAATCATGCCCATCGTGACAGTGCGGCGCGCTCGGCTGTGGTTCAAATCCATCGAAGATCAACTCTCCGCGGATGTCAACCGTGAAGTTCAAACTTCCAAATCTGACCTGATGGCCAGGGGCATAGCTTTCGATCTGCTCCAGATGGCCAAGCGAATTGGCCCGCAGTGCAAAGCCGCCGAATACGAAGATCTGTCCGGGGAGAAAAGTCTCACCTTGGACTGCGTCGTTGGTGATGATCGAAGAATCCATCGAGCCTATCGTTGACGACACAGAGGAACTCTCAATGGAAGCACCAATGTCGGTGTCAAAACCGGTGGATCTCGGGTAGGGGGTCCCGAGCTGTGCGTCTAGGCGGATGGTAACAGGAGACGAGGGACACAGTGTTTTACCCAGGTTCGGGCCCTCCTGATGGAGGTAAAACCCTACGTCTTGCTTGATTGATATTGATGATGTGGGTATTACAAGAGTAGATCTACCACAAGATCAAGGAGGCTAAACCCTGGAAGCTAGCCTATGGTATGATTGTTGTTCGTTGTACGGACTAAAGCCATCCGGTTTATATAGACACCGGAGAGGGCTAGGGTTACACAGAGTCGGTTACAATCATAGGAGATCTACATATCCGTAATGCCATGCTTGCCTTCCACGCCAAGGAAAGTCCCATCCAGACACGAGACAAAGTCTTCAATCTTGTATCTTCATAGTCTTGGAGTCCGGCCAACGATGATAGTTTGGCTGTCCGGACACCCCCTAGTCCGGGACTCCCTCACACATCATCTTCACTGACAAAGGCAAAAGTCAGGTATTGGGTCTAGGTAAGGTTGCGATCTCAAAGGATCGACAGATGGACAAAGTCATGTTTGTCGAGTCCTTAGGATACAACCTCATGTCTGTCTCAATGCTTTGTGATCTCGATATGGTTGTTGTCTTTGGAAGATATTGATGTGTTGTGATCATGGAAGCTGACCATTCCAAAGTCTTCGAAGGCTTTAGGAGAGGAGATCTATATATTGTTGATTTCTCTATAGGACCACAACCAGCCGTGTGCTTACTTGCAAAAGCTTCAGAAGGCTGGCTATGGCATCGACGACTTGGTCACGCTGGCATGAGGAATCTGAACACGCTTGCGAAAAAGAAGCACGTCATTGGCATTGAGAATGTCAAATTCCTCAAGGATCACTTATGCAGAGCTTGTGAAGCTGGAAAGATGACAAAGGCCAAGCATCCAGCGAAGACTATCATGACCACTACTCGTCCATTTGAATTGCTTCACATGGATCTCTTTGGTCCTAATCATTATTCTGCTGTTTCAAATGATGCATCTCTATATGGCTTTGTTATTGTTGATGACTATTCTCGTTACACAAGAGTACACATTGTCACTTACAAACATGAAGTGCGGGAAATCTTCAAACGATTTTCCTCGAGGTCTTCAACCAACTTTGGTGTGAAGATCAAGCACATCAGAACTGACAATGGGACTGAGTTCAAGAATTCCGGTCTTGATGGCTATCTCGATGATCTTGGTATTACTCATGAGTTATCTGCTCCTTATACTCCTCAGCAGAATGGTGTCGTGGAGCGCAAGAACAGAACCCTCGCTGAAATGGCTCGCACTATGCTTGATGAATACAAAACGCCTCGTCGTTTTTGGATTGATGCAATTGATACTGCATGCCACATCATCAATCGGGTATATCTTCACAAATTCTTCAAGAAGACTGCCTATGAACTCCTCACTAATAAGAAACCCAATGTGAGTTATTTCAAAGTCTTCGGTGCTAAATGTTGGATTAGATATCCTCATCACAATGCTAAATTTGCATCGAAAGCACATGAAGGTTTTATGCTTGGTTACGGAATGGACTCGCACACCTACAGAGTCTTCAACAACGTTCTTCACAAGGTTGTTGAAACTGTAGATGTGCGGTTCGATGAAACTAATGGCTCGCAAAGAGAGCACCTACCTTATGTAATAGATGAACCAACACCTGAGGATTCTATCAAGTTCAAAGCTACTGAGGATGTTATTCCTACCGAAGAATCTGTTAAAGAATTCATTCCAAAACGTAAAGAAAATCGAGCTTGTGCACCTGATGAAATGGTGAAGAAAATGGTGCTGAAGAAAATGCTGATCAAATTCCTCAACGACAACCAGCTCATCCTCGCATTGCAAAAGAAGTGCAAGTGGAAAAGATCATCGATGACATTCGAGCGCCAGGTCCTCTCACACACTCAAAAGCTTCACATTTATCTAACTTTTGTGGGCACTATTCTTTTGTCTCTATTACAGAGCCCACTAAGGTAGATGAAGCATTTCTGGAGCCTGAGTGGATTCAGGCCATGCAAGAAGAATTACATCAGTTCGAGCTCAACAATGTCTGGGAACTGGTCAAATGTCCAAATCCTCGCAAGCATAATATCATCGGCACAAAGTGGATCTACCGCAACAAGCAAGATGAAAATGGCCTTGTGGTGAGGAATAAGGTACGACTTGTAGCTCAAGGCTACACACAGGTTGAAGGAATTGATTTCGATGAAACTTTTGCACCTGTTGCTAGACTTGAGGCTATTCGCATATTACTTGCTTATGCTAACCATCATAATATTATCTTACAACAAATGGATGTGAAAAGTGCATTCCTCAATGGTAAGCTTGAGGAAGAAGTATATGTTGCTCAACCCCCAGGTTTTGAAGATCCAAAGAATCCTGACAAAGTCTTCAGACTCAACAAGGCCCTGTATGGCCTCAAGCAGGCCCCTCGGGCGTGGTATGACACTTTGAAGGAATTCTTCATGAAGAATGGCTTCACACCCGATTCACTCGACCCTACTCTCTTTACTAAATCTTATGATGGCGAACTGTTTGTGTGCCAAATATACATTGATGATATTATCTTTGGCTGTACTGACCAACGTTATAGTGATGAATTTGCCTATATGATGAGTGAAGAATATCAAATGTCTATGATGGGAGAGTTGAAATTCTTCTTAGGTCTTCAAATTCGTCAACAACACAATGGCATATTCATATCTCATGAGAAATACCTCAAGGAAGTTATGAGGAAATTTGGCATGCAAGATTGCAAAGGCGTCAAAATTCCTATGCCCACAAATGGCCATCTATGCACTGATGAAAATGGTATTGACTTCGATCACAAGGTATACCGCTCCATTATTGGTTCGTTATTGTACTTATGTGCATCTAG
The DNA here is from genome assembly GCF_018294505.1 of Triticum aestivum. Taxonomy (NCBI): domain Eukaryota; kingdom Viridiplantae; phylum Streptophyta; class Magnoliopsida; order Poales; family Poaceae; genus Triticum; species Triticum aestivum. The sequence goes on along the minus strand of NC_057801.1, from coordinate 439,640,077 downwards.
GCCAGATATAATGCTTAGTGTTTGCATGTGTGCCCGATTTCAAGCTGCACCGAAGGAATCACACCATAAGGCTGTGAAGCATATTCTTTGAATGTTCTTTAAAAAGGACACACATCTTGAAACTTATGCAAAATGATGACTTAGATGTGCAACACATGAAGAAACGTTTTTCTTCAATCAATGAAGAATAACACTCGAAGTGTGAAGAAATTAATGAAGAATTTGATTCTCAGAACCCTACGGCAATTGTACGCGGTGTCTGAAATCATCATTCTTATACGGTAGGTCACGCCACCACCAAAGTTGAAAATTTTCATTTTTGAAATTCCTCGGTGTTTGAAATTCTTCAGTCTTTCAAATTCTTCAACTTTGCAAAATCTTCACTGGTTCCGATGTTTTTCTTCATTGGCTATATATATATATGAGTTTATGTCCTATACAACATTCACTTATGGCTATTTCTTCAAGTTGCATTTTCTGCTAAGTGAATGTGATCGGACCCTTTCCCCTCTATGCTATACTCAACCCAATCTATTCACAAATTCTTCATGTGCGTTCTATTTGAAACTCGTTCAAAATCTTCACTGTGTCCTTGTCAGCTGAAGAATTTGCGAACGGAACTTAAAGCTTATCTTATCCAAATTTTCGGTTTACCGCTCAAACCGTCACGTATCCCCCGATAGACTTATCTATTCACCCATGATCTAACACGATCTCCACTTCTCAGTACGTGGGTGACACATGTCAAGCGAATGAGAAGGGTCAGGGGCACATTCGTCCTAAATCTTCGGGCGAACAGTTTTTCACTACGACTATAAATACCCCCTCTCCCCTTCCTCACTTCCTTTACTCCGCTCGACCGCTCTCTCTATCTCGCTCGAGATTCTCAAACCCTAGCACCGCCGCTACTCCATCATCGCCGGTGAGGAAGAGCTTCACTGCCTCTACCTCGTCGCCGTCGTACTCGCGCCGACCGCGGAAAACTTCACTCCGCCGCCGCCGTAGCTGTCTTCCTCCGCCAAGATAGGGCGTGGAAGATCTACACCGACGAAATTCACTGTTCTACTTCTTAGTTCATCGTGTTCTTCATCCAGGGTAATTAAAAGTTACTTTTACTGCCCTCTTTTGATTCGAAATTTCACTGCAAAATCTTGAAAGGTGTTTATTCTTCAAATCCTCACACACAAAACACCTCACTAGTCATCTGTTCTTGATTCGTTTCTCTAAGCATCATTTTTCTTCAAGATTCCTCAATTGTGTGGATCTTCGATCTATACAACTCTGGAACCTAAGACAAAGAACGCTTAGTGAAATTCTTCAAGGCTTATCTGGTCAAATTCCTCAAACTTGTTCTTTTTGAAAAACCTTCTGAGAACGCATATGACCTCTCCAAATTCCTCGCAAGTATACTCTGTTCACAGGTACTCATGTCTGCTGCTGAGTCACTAGGTTCTCATCAACTTAACTCATTTGCAGCGTTCCTCAAAGAAAAGTTGCATACTTCTTCAGAAAATTCGATTGTTCAAATTCCTCATCTGAAGAATATGGCTGATGGTAAGAAGCCGCAAAAAGGAGGAAAGAAGCCTGAGGTCGTTACTGCTTTTGAAATCCCTGAGGACCTCTATACTGACTATTGCACACTTGATGAGGCCGAGTTCGGAAAAGAAAGCAAAACTCAGTGCAAGGTGCGCATACAGAGGATTGAACGGAGATGGGCAAGAGAATGGAGGGAGTACAGATATGTAACTCCAAAGTACATGAAGAAATTCGCACTTAATTCTCCATGCCCAAGAGCTCTATTGGCACCTGGCCAAGAAGCTGACCCCACCAGCATCAAGCGTGGTGAGGATTTTCCTGAAGAATGGGCCAAACGCCAAGCTAAGTTGGCAAGACAAGCCAAAGAAGCAGTGAGGAAATTCAATGAGGACTCTGCTGTTGCTGCTGCCACTCAGGCCTTCGTCAAGCCTAGAAAATCTATGGCAAAGAAGCCCGCTCACAAGCCAAGTGCTTCACCAACTATGCCCTCACGGCCAAGTTCCTCAGCAATGCCCTCAAGGCCAGAATCTTCAAAGCCCTCATGGCCAGTTCCTCATGCTGCTCCTGCTCCTCCAAAGTCCTCTGCTCCTCCTCCAAAGTCCTCAGCTGCTCCGGCAAAGTCCTCAACACCTGTACATCTGGCCACGTGCCAAAGGACTACATGCATCTCTATTGCCTTTAGTGCCTCAGCAAGTTCCTCAGCTGCACCAAAATCTTCATCAGGTCCCACTCTGCTGAAGACAAAGGCCACGGCTGGTCGAGGTCCTCGGCCAAGTACGAAGAAGAAACAGGTTGCCTTCCAAGTGCCATCTGACGATGAAGCTGATGATGATGAACTTGCAGAAATCATCGGAGACCGACAAGAAAGAGCCTCTAGAGCCAAAGGCACAAGTGTGCCACTGCTTTGGATCCAAGGGCGATCCTTGATTACATTGATCTCTGGCACAAGGATCCAAATACTCCTATGCCTGATTTCAATTTGTTTCCTGGTCAAAGTCACATGCTGACCCATATCATCACTGAAGAGAAATGGAAATTTGAGAAGGCCAGGCAGATCAAGAAGGCTCAGTTCAGAAAGGAGAAGTTCCTGAAGAAACACGTTGTTCATATGACAACTGATGAACTCCTAAAGATCCAAGCTGAAATCAAAGCCCTCAGCGATGATTTCAATGCTTACTATGCTAATTGGCAAGGAGCCAAAGTCAGGTTTGTGAAACTGACTAAGAAATTCACAAATGTTGTAGCCCCATCGCAACAAGAAATTCCTGAAGCTGAAGCTTCTGCTCAGCAAACTGAAGAACATGCCAGCACCGCTGATGACATTCAGGCTGCTGAAGAAAATGCTAGTTCCAGGGCTGATGACTCCATTCCAGCCGCTGAAGAAATTGTCAGGGCATCCACTAGTGGTGCGCCTGAAGAGATTGAAGAAGTCAGGGCAACTGCATCAGTTGCGCATGAGGAAATTCAACCAGATTCCTCAGCTCCTCCAGCGCCTACACCAACTCCTATTCTTCCATCTGCATCAGATGTGAGGAAGACCAAGGCTGCAGAGCGAGCTACAGTGAAGAAACGGAAAGCATCCAGTGCTTCAGAATCTTCAGCTCCAAAGAAGATGAAGCCTCTGACAAGCTCTATTGAAAATCCAATTGATGTTGTTCCGATTTCCACCATGCCATCAAAGGACCTTGTTCCGTTTGGTGAAGAATATGAGATCCCAAGCGGATCTGATGAAGAACCTCAATCTGCTGCTTCGTCAGAGCATGTTGATGCAGAAATTGAAGTGGATACGATCCCTTTAATGAATGTTGCTTCCTCGCCAATGCCTTAGTTCACAGCTGAAGAGGATGGCGTTGAAGAAAATGAAGATGAAGATGTGGACATTGGCTGCACAACGCCCGTGATGAGTGATGACTTTTGGGAAAGTCAGCACCCCAATTCTCCACTCTTCACGCCACTACAGCAAATACCTCAGTCCCCTGCACCAACAGTTCAAATGGGCTCTGAAGAAACTCATCCCACCTCGTCTATGCATGAAGACATTCTAGCCGCTGGTGCTGAAGACTCTGCTGTTGTTGAACCTTTGAACATGCAGACTGCAACTGAAGAGGAACCAGAAATTCCTCAGCCTGAAGAACCTGAGATTGCAATTCCTGAGGTTGTGATGCAACTCACTGACACTCCTCTGCCCAAGCCAAAGGATCCATTCTCAAAGAAGCAAAAGTTCAAGGCTGAAGATTTCTTCAGCGAGCATGTGTTCTTCACTGACTACAACCCCTATGACTCTGCTCGCATAAGGAAGAGGCATTTCTGGACTGCTAGTCAAGCCAATTTCTATTCCTCGGTACTGTTCGACAAAGACAAAGTCTTCGATCATGAACATATTCCTCATGTGGACATGGAATCTCTGTCGTGCTTCGAACCAGTCCTCGGTGTTCTTCATGATGCTGGATTACTAAATTTCTGCACTGACATATGTGACTGGAATGAAGAACTCATTCTTCAATTCTATGCAACGCTGCACATAACAGGAAACTCTGAAGATGTGAATTCATGGGTGTTGGACTGGATGTCTGAAAATACTCACTACAAGGCACTAGGAACTGAATTTCTTCGTGCCCTCCCACTCAGTCCTCCCCTTGACGGTGCTCGTTGCGTCTACAGTGAATCTGAGCTTTCCAATCATTTCATGCAAGTGCTGATGAAGCTTTTGAAGCCAGGGCAGGCTCCTCGAACCAAATTCCTCGTCAAGGAATTACTATATGTGCCTCGGACTGTCTATTGCATTCTGACGAAGATAATGAGTCCTATCAAAGGCCACGACTCAAATGATGAAGAGGTCGTTGGCATCATGAAGAACATGCTTTTCAATATCATTCATGGTGTTCCCGTCAACTTCCATGATTTCTTCATGAGGACTCTGGCGAATATTGCTATGTCACCGTTTGAGCTGAAGCCTTATGCACCATGGATTATGAGATTCATCAGGACAAGGGCTTCACTAAATTACAAAGCTGACACTTTGAACCATGGCAGCTACTTGCCTCCGATTGAAGTCCTCAAACGGACATATTCCTCAGCTGATGACAAAGGCAAGGCAACTGCTGTGATAGATGAAGGCATTCATCCATTGGATGGTCAATTTCGCAAGGCTGCATCCTACTCCACCAATGATGACTCTGCCACACATGATTCTGCCACTAAGAAAAATCCTCAAGCCACAGCACCCAGGGTGATGACTGATCGCGAGTTACTCCTCAGTCTTCATCAGAAGGTTGATCGCAATCACAAATGGGTCAAGCGTCAGTTTGGTTCAATTCTTCACAACATGACATCAACACACAATGCAGTGAAGAAAAACCAATTCTACCTCCATGAAACCTTCAACCGTACCTGGGCTGTTCTATCACATGTCTACAGCGCTGCAGATCTGAAGAATATTGGTCTCAAGGAAGAATTTGCCTGGTCTAAACCTCCACCGAAGAAATTCAAGAAGTTCAAGGTTCCTTCCTTGGTGGGCCCGTGGGTGGTGTACCACGCATCAATAAATGTGCCCACCTATGTCCCCGTAGCCGCTGACAGATGGGCCCACAGGTGGTGTCCCATGTGTCAGTAACTATGCCCACCTACGACCGTGTAACCACTGACTGATGTGCCCATAGGTGGTGTCCCACGCGTTAGTAACTATGCCCACCAACGACCGTGCAACCACTTACATATGGACTCATATGGGGTGTCCCATGCATCAACTACACCCACCTATGACTGCGCATCCGCCAACAGATGGACCCGTACGGGGGTGTCCCACTCATCAATAGCTTCACCAAGTAACTGTCAAAAACTTTGACCTGATGACAACCCCTCGTGTGGGATTTTGTAAGGGTGGGTCACGCGGTGGGGGAGTGAGGAATGAGAAAGAGCGCGGGCAAAACTAAGGAGAACTAAGCAATGAGGGGCATGAAAATAGAAATCCCCCAAAAAATCTACTCACATGTATATATTAACGTCACCCAAAATGGAAACAAAAGGGAACTCCTAAACTTAAACTAGCATGTCACCGATAAGCTGAACAAACTGTGTCCACAAGCTAGACACCGCATCCGTCTGCGAACCAGGGGGGCAGTCCACGAACACGGATGCCAGAGCCGGCCATCCAAAGCTAGCCACATACATTTCAAGCTTGGTTTCAACTAACCGGATGAATTACATGCAAACTGGATGATTTCCATATAAACCAGATAAAAACATTTGCATTTTGGACATATTTGAACTAAACTATACCAGACTACGGTAAAACTAGTCTACGGTCGGTCGTAGTGGATCTTCACTCCCATAACATGTCTTCCCTATGTCCGTCAACCCGCTCGTTGGACTGCTTGGAGCCCCGGAGGGATGTGCTTCATTGGGAGGGGAAGAGTAGCCTCCCTCCGCTTTTGTGAAGCATAGACAAGAGTTGGTTCTTCGAGCAGGAAATACGGTCGCCCTAGCCTACAACCCATGAAGGGCAAGTCACCGGCTGTGTAACCCGACGATGTGATGGAAGTGACCTTTGTGGGACCAAAGCGGTGGTGACCTCCCATGATCTACTTTTCCTTACTCGCCACGGTGTGATACTTCTTGAGCTTGCATTGGTTTTTCCCTTGAATAGGAAAGGGTGATGCAGCAAACTAGAGATAAGTATTTCCCTTAGTTAGAGAACCAAGGTGTCAATCCAGTAGGAGGTACAAGCAAGTCCCCAATCTATGCACCTGCACAAACAATTAAACACTTGCACCCAACGCGATAAAGGGGTTGTCAATCCCTTCATGGTCAATTGCAACGGTGAGATATGATAGTGTTGCGGGAAACCTCGGCCACCTATGGGACCAGCATGGCCCCTTGCTGGTGTAAGTGCATCTAGTGCCCCTTAGTGATTTTGGTGTATTAAAGACGTATAGGTTAAGGAACTAATGCGTTTGTGAGTATACACAGGTCTATAAGTCTATGTGGAGTTTGATATTTACAGAGAAAGTCGACCCCTAAAAATGAATATCTTCGACTGAAGATTTTGTTATTCCTGAAGACTTTCATGAAGACTTTGAAAGTGAACAAATTGGTGTATCCGTGAAGACTTGATGTTCATGCGAGGAATATGAAGCTTGAAGACTTTTGTTTTCATAGTTTTGTTTTTCTCTTTCTTGAGTCATAGGAAACACCGTACTGTTAAAGGGGGTCGAGGAAATACTAAGGAAAATTTTCCATGTGATGCTCAACTCAAAATCCTACACCTACCAAACCCTTCGAGTGAAGCCTTTGGAAATCTCATACAGTTCAGTCAATTTCTTCAGTGACAGAGACGAAGTTCTTCTGGTCGCTAAGGAATTTGTTATGACTGAGGAGTTAGGAATTCGCTAGTGCGGATTGCCTACACAGTGAGGAACATGATAGCCCTGAGGAATTTGAGAGTTAAATTTCCGACCGTTGCTGTGCTGCGTGCCAGCTGTCCCAAAATATCTTATCCACCTAACGGTCATATCAGACAAGGGAATTTATGGCTTATCATGTCGGGCTGCTCCCTAGGCTATAAATAGCCGCCCCCTACAACCACTAGCTGGTTGGCTGCTCCGAAAGAAACTGACAGTTGTCAATTGAGAGCAACCCATCCTCCGAGGACTTTGAGCGAAAATCATCGAGTGAGGAAAAACCCAAACCCAAACCCAAACACCTACAAACCCCAAAGTGATTGAGCATCACTGAAAAGATTGATCCTGCGTGGATCCGACGCTTGTTACCTTTGAAGATTGTGCTTCTTCCAGACGGTTAGGCGTCATGGTTTAGAGCATCCAAGAGGAATTGTGGATCACCGAGTGACCGAGTCTGTGAAGGTTTGGAAGTCGCCTGAAGACTTACCACGAGTGATTGGACGAGGTCTGTGTGACCTTAGTTCAAGGAGAATACGGTGAGGACTTGGTGTCCTGAGCTGCGTGCTCAGTGACTGGGTGTCCGGGACTGTGTGTCCTCGAGTTTAAATACTCAGCCGCTCCAACTAGACGTACAACTGAGACAGCAGTTGGAACTGGTCTACCAAATCATTGTCTTCACCAACTGACGGTGTCCTGGACTAGGGCGTACTCAACGCGTCGTCTCCCGATCAGTTGGATTGGGCCAAGGACCCCCATGGTCGTATACTCATGGGCCAGTCCGGACAACTGCCGCGTACAAGGAAGAATCCACAAGACTTGGCGATTAAGACAAGGACTCCTCCCCCACCGGCGCATTCGGCTAGGACTCATGTTATCCTAGGCCTCTGGTGCATTATATAAACCGAGGTCAGACTAGTCGATAGAGAGATACAACAACAATCATACCATAGGCTAGCTTCTAGGGTTAGCCTCTACGATCTCGTGGTAGATCAACTCTTGTAACACCCATATCATCAATATCAATCAAGCAGGAAGTAGGGTTTTACCTCCATCGAGAGGGCCCGAACCTGGGTAAACATTGTGTCTCTTACCTCCTGTTACCATTGATCCTAAGACGCACTGCTTGGGACCCCCTACCCGAGATCCGCCGGTTTTGACACCGACATTGGTGCTTTCATTGAGAGTTCCGCTGTGTGATCGGCGAAAGGATCAATGGCTTGAATGCAGGTCAACTGGGACGTCGGCTTCTTCGTCACCAGCTCGACTGGTCACCTTGTCTTGACCGAGGACTGCGCCCTACCTCCGATCGTCATGTTCGGATGAGGGCCTTCATCAACACCAACTCCGATCTCTATCAAGATCATGGAGGAGTCATCCATGGAGCTCGGGGGCTCTACGTCAACATTGCCCTCAGGCGACCGTGCTGTTTTTCTGGACGGCAAACTTGTATCCGCCGCCGCCGCTTCCTCGAGTCGCCTAAATGATTACTTCGGTGGAATTATGCGGAATTAAGTCTACAACAACCCTGCAAAAATTTCGTCGAGTTCCGATGGAGGAATCTCCGGCAATCTCCGATATACCGGAGCCCTGTTGAATCTGGACGAGAATCCGGACGAGTTTAGAGCGTGGTATCCAGCATCTAGCTCGGATGTCCTTTGGAAGATCCAACCGTTGATTTGCTGCGGAATTCCCATATCTACCACCTGCCAAAAATTCATCTCGATCCGACCGTTCAAACTCCGGGAAACTTCCGATTAGTGCATCACTTTTTGGATCTGTTTTCTGCGCAAGAACAAATCCGACCCGAATTCATCTTCTTTATGAACGGGATCTCGGACATCCTTTTTGAAGGAAGTTTTGATATAGGGTGTTGTGTTTTATTCTCAAACACATCCCAGTAGTATTAAAAGTATTCTTACAATACGAACTTCACCGTCACGCCGGTGTCAAACCAGCCCGACAACATCACTCCATGGTGGCCGACCTGCGTTAGACACGTCGTCGCTTTGTTGAGCCGAGCTCAACTTCTTTGGATCATCATCTCGGCAAGCCGAACAAGAGTCCGGCATCGCAAAGGATAAATCATCACCAACATCGCCGCCCCACGGATTACACGGAGCGGGCATACCGGCATCATCGCACGGTCACTTCATCAAGCCCGCATTAATCACGTCACAAGCTACGACCTGCATCGGCATGGCCGAACTGTTGCTTCATCGAGTCGGTGTCCATCACGCCGAACTACTTCAACACCTCGGCTGACACATCTCCTCACCGACCTGCTCCGTCTCCTTGCCTGGACTAGGGGCTTCGTCATCCCTTCATCAACTTACCCCGGAAACTCCAGCGTCACCGGCCAACCAGCTTCATCACATTAGCTGGACCACGGGCTTCACCTCGGCGAGCCAGCCTTTGCCAGCATCGTCATGCCTTCGCTTCATCACACGTCAGGCAATGGGTGTGCGGATCGAGTCCCAATTTTGGGAGTAACCCTTCTTCGAACCGCTACAACAAATAAACCAGGTGCTATTAATCCCAGCAATTTTTGCTTGTTCGGGTTTATTTTTCCCAAGGAATTATTACTCTGCTTTGTTCCATCATCTATACGCAGGTCTATTAAATGGTGGCCACATTAACGACGGTCGCATGGTGGTTCGGTTAGTTTCCGTACATAGTCTGGCAAACGCCGCATCCGGAACTCGAACCGACCTCTGAATTCAGGCCTCGCCATGCCTTTACCGCATCACGCCGCCGCCCTGCATCGACATTGACTTTGGCGCCAGGCCATATTTATTTTATTACTCACTTTGCATAAATTATTTGTTATGCAACGATTTTTTTATTATTATTACTATTATCTCCGGTTTGCACTATTTTTTGTGCACAGGAAAATGATCTAGCCAGACTATATCCTTTGGTGTCACCTCGGCTGGACGGAGGGCTTCGTCAACACTTCATTACCCCATGCTGGGGACTTCGGCATCACCCTGCCATCCCGTATTGACCGTGCTATGTCACCACTTCAGAGTGCCGAGCTCTTTAACCAGCTAGGTTGCCTTGGGGGATGGAACCTTGTCCCGCATCAAGCTTAGACCGCGTCATCAATACCGAACACATTAACCAGCTAAGTTGCCTTCATGCTCAAAGTTTTAAATTTTTAACTTGTGTTCGGCTCGACCAAGCATTATACTTTTTTGGAAAAAAGTTGCTTGTAAAAATTTCCTTGTCCAAACTTTGTTTGTGACGCGCAAATTCAAGTACCCCGTTTACTTGGGGGCTTCCTTCATGAAGCCTTTTCCTCTTGCATATGATTATACTTGTACGGCTTTGTTCCTTGTTCGTGTATTACACCACAATATGCACCATATTGACTTAAGCGATTTGCAAGCTGGGTTGCCTCGCTCCTGTGTTTACCCCTACGTTCCCGATTGTTCGGCTAGGGAGTAAAGGGAGCACCTCTGTGATTATCACGATTGGGTCATCCGAGCCGGACCTCAGACTGGGTGAAGCCGAAAGCTAGCGCTCTTATAGTTTTCAAGGATGGTCGGCACACAACGGAACTCATGAGTACAAAAAATCTATTGCACAAGTCTCATAATAACAATGAGCACCAAAGAAAGGTATTGGTGGAGGTACTATTTTCTTCGAAGATGCTTCTTACACTCCGCAGTAATATAGCATAAGTTCCATGAGCGCACTTTGTCTGTTACAGCCTTATGGCCTGATTGCCTGGTTATTGGAAACATCGTCGATATTCTCGACAGATGGAGTACATAACACTTTTCGGTCCTTGACCAAAGAGGGAGAAGCCAACGGTCGGTTAAGACGCGTTTAAAGTTCGGTTGAACATAGATATGATATAAGTACTTTGGTACATGCAATCATTCTTTTACCCAAGTCACTTGGGGGCTCTTAAATTTATATGATCCATTTTATGATAAGTGTTCTTCTTCTTAGTCGTTGCAAAGTTTTATTATTACTATTATTATCTATCACTCCTTTTTTCGACACGAGCGTGTGGTCACTAGCTGGGGAGCCTAATTTCTCTCTCAAAGCCGCTAGAGTTTAGTTTGCTAAACTGGCCTAATGAGAAGTACTCCGCCCTTGGGATAGGAGGTTGAAGCCGTAGGCTGACCCGCTTGAAGTCTTGAGATAAGATGTATCATGTTAAAGCATGACAGAAGCACTTCTTTTGCTAAGGACAATTTTCGGATTGGCACCGAACACTTGATCTTGTTCAGACGTCAAGTTTTTACTAACGTTTTTTCTTGGTTTTCCAAGCTTTCGGCACTTTTAAACTATTTGTGTGTTTTCAGCACAAGTCTCGCAGTGCAACGCCAGACACCTTTAGAGATTCGGCAAAAACATTCTCGGATATTGCTATATATGCATCGGTTTCGAATTGTGTCTTTGGTCAATAGTTGGGTTGCCCGGCTCCTGCGCTTGCCTCCTATGTTCCGCTTTGTGCGGCTAGGTGTGCAAAGGGAGAGCCACTATGATTGTGCTTCCAGCTCACATGGTTAAGCACCTCAGTGGAGAAAGCTGAAAACTGACTGTCACAATAAGCGTAAACTGGTCAGCGATCTGATGACGGTGTTAAATGATGGGCCATTCATAACAATGGCCGAAGTGCTTACGGCTAGACCTCGACTGTCGCCGAGCACTACCGGGGGCTATTGACTGGCCTCCCAAACTAAATCCTCGATATTTTGCTCTTACAGTGGAGCTGAGGTTTCATGATCATGCTTAGCATGACAACCCAAAGAAAGGAACCGATAGCGGGACTATTTTCTTTCGAAGACATTTCTTCTGTTAAACAGTAATATAACATGTCTCTCCACGTACCGTTGTTTATAAAATCGTATGGCCAGATTGCCTTGTTTGTTGTAAATCTTTGCCCTCATAAAGGCTTTATAAAGTAGGACACACACTCCTCGGCTATTGGCCGAGGAGGTGGAAGCTGATGGTCGGTCAACAAAGTTTTCTACAATGCGGATCCGAGCATTAATGACGTAAAGTACTTGGATACATAGAGTCATTACACATAATTTGTAATTTTACTATGGATATCAATCCTTAATTCGGCCACCCGTGCCCGCATTAAGGCTCGGGGGCTACTGGGCTTCGAGCTTATTATTTACAAATATTAAAGGGGCACTTCGATCCCTTGATCGCCACCCGACCAGTGTCTCGGGGGCTACTGCATTGCCTGTTCTATGCAGAAAATTTTAAGTGCAATACAGTTTCCGAGGAGATTTTGATCCTCAGGTTGGTCGGCCGCACCCAACCTGAGTCTCGAGGACTGAGCACGCCGCTTTTTGTGTCCCGAAGTATTCTGCCGAGCTAGGACTTGATCCTCAGGCCGATTTTTGCAAATCAACCTGAGTCTCAGCGGTTACTGGGATCAGCGGTCTTATGTCATCCTTCAGGTGCATCTCGGGTTTTAGACCGATACACACCTTGAGGGCTACTGGCTATATATCTCGTCAGAGAATAAATTGCATTAATAAAAAACAATGACCAAATATCAGCCCATGATCGAGGTGCTTAACCACCTCGGAAGCAGTTCGGCATATAGCTTGGAAGCAAGTGGCTGGCTCCTTAGAGGGCATTTCCGGCATTAAGCTCGGCTAAACTCCTTCAACTTTTTTGGACCAAGATGATCTATGACATCTTGGATATAGTCCGGCGTTGGAGCTTGGACACAGTCCGGCGTTGGAGTTCGGATACATTTCGGCGTTGGAGCTCGAAAGCAGTCCGGCATTGGTGCTCGGCTGCAAGAGATACCTTGAATGCAGTCCGACGTTCGAGCTCGGACGCAAGAGGACACTGCCTCCCGGGAACAACTTTGAACCCGAGGTGTGGCATAAAAATAATAAGGCATTGATAAAGGCAGGAAACTTAAAGGGGCTCCTCGGATACCCGACGTATAAACTCGTCAAATGCATTTCGGCGATCCTCAAGATAAAAGATGAGCAGATTTGTTGAACCAGTTTTCAAGACCGGCAACCGAAGATGAAGAACAGTTCGGAAGAATCGAGGAGCGTCCCTAACTTGAAGACCGGTTCAGGGGGCTACTGACGGTGTCCTGGACTAGGGGGTACTCAACGCGTCGTCTCCCGATCAGTTGGATTGGGCCGAGGACCCCCATGGCCGTATACTCATGGGCCAGTCCGGACAACTGCCGCGTACAAGGAAGAATCCACAAGACTTGGCGATCAAGACAAGGACTCCTCCCCCACCGGCGCATTCGGCTAGGACTCATGTTATCCTAGGCCTCTGGTGCATTATATAAACCGAGGCCAGGCTAGTCGATAGAGAGATACAACAACAATCATACCATAGGCTAGCTTCTAGGGTTAGCCTCTACGATCTCGTGGTAGATCAACTCTTGTAACACCCATATCATCAATATCAATCAAGCAGGAAGTAGGGTTTTACCTCCATCGAGAGGGCCCAAACCTGGGTCAACATTGTGTCCCTTGCCTCCTGTTATCATTGATCCTAAGACGCACTGCTTGGGACCCCCTACCCAAGATCCGCCGGTTTTGACACCGACACCAACCTTACTGGTTCTATTTCCTCAACTCTTTCATTTCCTCATTACTGTGTTGAGTGATTTTTCATATCTGTGTTTGAAGACTTTGATTGAAGACTTTCTCAATTTCCTCAGTTCAATTTCTTCAGTCTGTTTGTCTTCATCTTGTGTTATCCTGTGTTTATGCTTCCTGTACTCTGTGCTTGTTTTCAGTTCATCATGATGACTATGTATGTATCCTGTTATGCTTACTTTTGAGTACTTATTCTGCTGCTAGTAGTTCTTATCTAAGGAATTTGCTCACCGGCAAATTCCTCAGTGAAGAATTCATAAAAATCGCCTATTCACCCCCCCTCTAGTCGATATAACGCACTTTCAGCTGGTTCGGCAGGGGGGGTCGTGTTGCACAAAGAACAGACCAACGCAAGGCAGCACGACAGGGGATCACACAAGCAATTTTACCTAGGTTCGGGCCGCCATGAGGCGTAAACCCTACTCCTACTTTGGTGGATTGATTGGGGAAAGTAGTGGTGGTGCGTAGTACACTTGCCCGGCAGGGTCGCTTCGGGGCAATGGCCACCACGCGCGTATGGGGGTGTGTGATCTAAGTTTTCCCCAACCCCCCTCATCATTGCCATGGGCCTCCTTTTATAGCTCAAGGGGTTACCATAGTGGGAAATAGGTCATTAGACACTGATATGATAGCAAACAGTGCCATCATACCTAACTCTGCAGGCTTACAGCGTGCATTTAAAGTGCCGCTTAGTGTCACATTGTTGGTCACTCGGCAAGGCTTGCCGGGCTAATTCGCCAGCTCCACGCCTGCTCGCTTGACACGTCTTTGGACGGGTGTCATTTGTGGGTTCATTTGGTAGAAAGTGGTTGCCATGTGGCGAATGGTTGCCACATAATCATCCAGCATCTTGACACCGCACTGATCCATGACGTGGGTCATGGTGGAGTAGTTGGTGGGGTGATCTGGTATCCACGAGTCCCAGCAGGCCCTGCCGGGACTCCTTGGTCCATCTCTTCTGGGGTGGCCTCGCCCCTTGCCGGGCTCGCCTGCCCTGCAAGGGAGACCTCTTTTTTGATGATATCTTTCTCCTTGTCTTGGTCTTGGTTCCTTCTGCTCTGTCTCTAGTTCTTTGAGTCCCTTGGTCTCTTGTTCTAGTGCTTTGTATATGGTTTGTCCGTGCATGAGCCAGGGGAAAACGTGTACCCCTATATGTTTTCCCCGACATAAGGCCCCGAACCTAAGCCTTACGTGTCGCTGGGCATGTTGGGTTAGGTCCAAAACCTTGTGCGGACACGTGGCATGAAAGGGTTGCGCGCCCGGTTTGCTATGATGATCAGTCAATCCAACGTTCTCTTCGCATGATTACTGCGCGTCGTGCGGTCGTGGGACTGTAGCAGTTATGGTAAAACGGTAACTTTCTAAAGCATCACACCCTCGCTCCGCGTCCCTCTCTTAAGAGCAGAAAAAACGGAGCAGTGCAATCCATCTGTTCCTTGCCCTACTCCCTCATCTCCCCCCCCCTCTTTTCCTGCAAGGCGCCAAGCTATAGAGCTGGTGCCGTTGGAGGTGGCGGTTGACGTAGGCAAGGCTACTGCGGAGGAGGCCGCGGGCATCGCTGCCGCGGAGCGACAAGATTTGGTTACCGGGGACACACAGGGGTCCCTGGCGGTGATGGAGCGCCCTTCCGAGATTGTCCCAGCAGAGGGAGTGGCTGTAGATGTGAAGATTCCTCTCCAAACCATGGGTCCACTCCCCGCTACCGGTCCCTCATCGAGACCCGACCGTCTTCCTCCAGCACGCTATCCATGGTGTTGTTGCCACCTGGAGCCAGAGCACCTGGTCCATCCTTTGTGATGGACACCGAACTTGTCGAAGAGCTCCAGCACATCCTGGCTCCGCTCTACCAAGAGGCTGGGGAAGCTGATGACTCAATCGCCATTGCCATGGATTTGTCCTTCACAGAATCCATGGCGACAGGCGTCAAAGAGATGCAGGCCTGGCAGAACCAAAAGTGGGCAAAGCTCAAGGAGCGGCATGAATCCGTTGAGAAGATGGGCCAGAAGCTGAGGGACAAGGGCCTCGAGCTGTGCAAGTGGCATGACAAGCACTTTAAGGTGATTTTGAGGCAGCAAGAGACACTCTAGGTGACGCGGGAGGATGTCATAGCTTGTGAGGCGCGCTTGGTGGACCACAAGGCTTCCCTGGATGCCAGAGAGCGAGAGATTTCTCTTTGGGAAGAGAAACTTGTGGACACTCTCCGTGCCAAGGATGATGAACTAGAGACTCTCATCTGCCAACGTACCAAGGATTTGAAGGATAAGCAGCAGGCAGCTCTGAGTGTTGTTACCGCTGATTCTGATGCTTGACTGAAGAAGCTCGCTGATGACTTGGTTGTCGTGTCTGCTGCCAAGTCCAATCTTGACCGGCAGGTGTCTGAGCGGGCGGAAGATCTTGCCCAGAGCATCAAGGAGTTGGACGCTCTCAAGGAGAAGGTGCGGAAGACGGAGTCCCTCTTGGCTAACGCGTGATCATAGCCCTCCTCCAAAACTCAGAGCCTTGAGGCTGCTGACCGTGAAATCTCATATCTGAAGGCGAGAATTGGCACGCTAGAGAGTGCGCAGAGTCTCTTGAGTCCCGCCAAAAGTTGCTGACCAGGGATCTGGATGATGCTAAACGTCTCCGCCAGGAGGCCGAGGACAAGCTGAAGAACTAGGTTGATCTGAGTACCCTCTAGATCAAGAGCCTGACCGACATTTCTGAACGCCTGGCTGCTCGGGCTTTGGAAATGGGAATGGACGGCCCAGCTTTCACACTCAACCAGCACGAGGTCCCAAGTGCCAAATTGGGGGTCTTCTTCAATGAACGGTTCGAGAAGCTGGGGGCGCACGAAGCAGGAGGGCACAGCGCTTCGCGTTCGAATCCTAGAAGCTGGCTCGCGACGCCCTCTTCATGGTTGTGAGCAACATTGCCTACCGCCACCCTGATCTCGACCTTGACGATGGATTCAAGAAGCCCCCGGCAGGCACCGACGTTGAAGCCGCCAAGGAGAAAGCTACATCACGGGCCGATAGGGTCCTCCTAGTCTGAAACTCTTCGCCTGATTGCCAAGCCAAGTATTGGGCCTTCATTGCCCTCTAATGAAAAACATATCGCATATTTCGTGTTTAGTCGTCTTATCTCTGACGTTTGTGTGAAACTGGTACTTTGGGTTAAATCTTAATTGTGTGTTTATCCCTTTATTCCCCATATGCTAGCGTTCACATGATCTATTTCCATGCATGTTTTGGATGCCTACCGGTATCATATTATCGCGATCATCGTAAGGGTTCGGCCCTTAACAGTCATCTTGGTGTGGATGCGTCCCGGCAGGGTTTTCCCAGGTAGTTCTCGGCGCAGCCTCTCGTCCTGAGAGCAAGGCTATGTACAGGATGATGCAACGACCAAAGAAGCTGACCAAGGTTCCATTACATGCGGATTTTCACGATACAAACGCTTACTAGGGTTTTGAGGGATAAACGACTATAAAGAATCCCAAAGCATTAATTTAGAGATGATAATATGAACTTAGCTTATGTTTTGGGCTGCCCTTTCTTCTGACGGGTCGCGCGCGTCGAGCGCGCCCGCGGTTCCCCGCAAGGCAGGAGCCACCAGGCGGTTTCCTTGCCCGCGGTAGGGGCCGAAGGGCACCCCGCATGGCAGGCGGCTATCGAGGCATAATGTCGAGCTTATCTATTCCCCCTCCCTCTTTCTATTTTCTTTTTAGGTCAGTCCAGCGGCTGGCGGTGCGCGGATTCGTGCCGACGCAGGCAGCCTCGCCGAAATGTGCTTGTCGGGGCACCAATCGCCGGACTCGTACTAGCGCCTTGCTCAGGATTACCCTGAGTAGGGCGAATACTGGACCGAGCATTGCGCGGTAGTCGTCGATGTCGATGTTGTCGGGGCTGAAGCAATCCGACTGTTGGCGAATGGACGAGACGAGGGAAGGAAGCCCCTGTCCACAGGTTTCGCGTTCTTTCTCCAAGCGGCGCCCAAATGGTAGATGCACCATATGGGCCGCCGAAACGGGTCTCCTGCCTCCTACAGGGATCATCACCGTGATCACGGCCGTGGCGAGGCGTGGAGGCCAACAACACGGTGCGGGGACAGCCCCGCTCTACATCCGCACCCTCGCAGGCGCTACGACCGGTGGAGTTGCCGATGAAGCAAATGAGGGTGAAGATGACGCGTTGCTCACGTCTTCAGGTTCGCGCAAGCGATCCCACTACCTGGCGCACCAAAGATGTCGCGGGAAACCACGGCCACCTATGGGACCAGGACGGCCCCTTGCTGGTTCGGTAGGGGGGAGTCATGTTGCACAAAGAGCAGACCAACGCAAGGCAGCACGGCAGGGGATCACACAAGCAGTTTTACCCAGGTTAGGGCCGCCGTGAGGCATAAAACCCTACTCCTGCTTTCGTGGATTGATTGGGAAAAGGTGGTGGTGGAGCGTAGTACAAACTTGCCTGGCAGGGTCACTTCAG
>NC_057801.1:439585368-439621827 GCF_018294505.1 Triticum aestivum | reverse complement strand
GTTGCCATGGGCATCCTTTTATAGCTCAAGGGGTTACCACAGTGGCAAATAGGTCATTGGACACTAATATGATAGCAAACAGTGCTATCATACCTAACTCTATAGGCTGACAGTGTGCATTTAATGTGCCACTTAGTGTCACATCGTTGGTCGCCTGGCAAGGCTTGTCGGGCTAATTCGCCAACTCCACGCTTGCACGCTTGACACGTCTCTCGACGGGTGTCATTTGTGGGTTCGTTTGGTAGAAATTGGTTGCCATGTGGTGAATGGTTGCCACTTAATCATCATGCGTCTTGACACTGCACTGATCCATGACGTGGGTCGTGGTGGAGCAGTTGGTGGGGTGATCTGGTATCCGCAAGTCCCAGCAGGCCTTGTCAGGACGCCTTGGTCCTTCTCTTCTAGCGGTGGCCTCGCCCCTTGCCGGCCTCGCCTGCCCTGCAAGGGAGGCCTCTGTTTCGACAATATCTTTCTCCTTGTCTTGGTCTTGGTTCCTTCTGCTCTATCTCTTGTTCTTCGAGTCCCTTGGTCTCTTGTTCTGGTGCTTTATATCTGGCTTCTCCGTGCACGAGTCAGGGGAAAACGTGTACCCCTATATGTTTTCCCCGACAGATAGAGATATATATAAAATATTACTAAAATGTAAAACAAAATAAAAGTAAATAAATTGCAGTAGATATTTTTGGTTTTTTTGGTTTATAGATCTGAAAATATATAATAGAAAATAAACCCGGGGGCCATAGGTTTCACTAGAGGCTTCCCTCTTGAAGGCAAATAATATGGTGGGTGAACAAGTTACTGTCGAGCAATTGATAGAAAAGCGCAAAGTTATGATGATATCCAAGGCAATGATTATGCATATAGGCATCACGTCTGTGTCAAGTAGACCAAAATGATTCTACATCCACTACTATTACTCCACACATCGACCGCTATCTAGCATGCATCTAGAGTATTAAGTTCATAAAGAACGGAGTAACGCCTTAAGTAAGATGACATGATGTAGATGGATAAACTAAATCAATATGATGAAAACCCCATCTTTTTATCCTTGATGGCAATAATACAATACGTGCCTTGGTACCCCTACTATGTCACTAGCTGAGGACACCGCAAGATTGAACCCAAAACTAAGCACCTCTCCCATTGCAAGAAATACAAATCTAGTTGGCCAAACCAAACCGATATTTCGAAGAGAAATACAAAGATATCAAATCATGCATGTAAGAATTCAAAGGAGATTCAAATAATATTCATAGATAACCTGATAATAAATCCCCAATTCATCGGATCTCGACAAACACATCACAAAAGAATATTACATTGGCTAGATCTCCAAGGACATCGAGGAGAACATGGTATTGAGAATCAAAGAGAGAGAGAAGAAGCCATCTAGCTACTAGGTGTGGACCCAAAGCTCTAAGGCGAACTACTCACGCTTCATCAGAAAGGCAATAGGGTTGATGTAGATGCCATCTCTGATCAAATCCCCCTCTGGCAGATCACTGGAAAAGGCCCCAAGATGGGATCTCACGAGCACAGAAGGTTGCGGCGGCGGAAAAGTATTTTTGTGGGCCTATGAGGGTTATGGAATATTTGAGAATTTACAGAGCTGAGAGGGAGGTCGGTGGACTCCCGGGGGGCCACAAGCCAGGGGCGCGCCCCTACGGCTTGTCGTCACCTCGTGGGTCTTCTGAATTCATCTCCAAGTCTCGTAGGTGTCTTCTGGTCCAAGAAAAATCATCGTGAAAGTTTTATTCCGTTTGGACTCCGTCCGATATTCCTTTTCTGGGAAACTCAAAAACAAGGAAAAAACAAAAACTGGCACTGGGCTCTAGGTTAATATGCTAGTCCTAAAAATAATATAAAATAGCATATTAATGCATATAAAACATCCAAAATAGATAATATAATAGCATGGAACTATCAAAAATTATAGATACGTTGGAGACGTATCAAGCATCCCCAAGCTTAATTCCTGCTCATCCTCGAGTAGGTAAATGATAAAAACAAAATTTTTGATGTGGAATGCGACCTAACATATTTATCCATGTAATTGTTTTTACTGTGGCATGAATATTCAGATCCATAAGATTCAAAACAAAAGTTTGACATTGACATAAAACAATAATACTTCAAGCATACTAATAAAGCAATCATGTCTTCTCAAAATAACATGGCCAAAGAAAGTTAACCCTGCAAAATCATATAATCTGGCTATGCTCCATCTTCATCACACAAAGTATTAAATCATGCACAACCCGATGACAAGCCAAGCAATTGTTTCATATTTTTGATGTTCTCAAACCTTTTCAACTTTCACGCAATAAATGAGCGTGAGCCATGGATATAACACTATAGGTGGAATACAATATGGTAGTTGTGGAGAAGACAAAAAGAAGGAGATAGTCTCACGTCAACTAGGCGTATCGGCGGGCTATGGAGATGCCCATCAATAAGTATCAATGTGAGTGAGCAGGGATTGCCATGAAATGGATGCACTAGAGCTATAAGTGTTTGAAAGCTCAAAAAGAAACTAAGTAGGTGTGCATCCAACTCGCTTGCTCACGAAGACCTAGGGAAATTTGAGGAAGCCCATCATTGGAATATACAAGCCACATTTGATAATGAAAAATTCCCACTAGTATATGAAAGTGAAAAAATAAGAGACTCTCTATCATGAAGATCATGGTGCTACTTTGAAGCACAAGTGTGGGAAAAGGATAGTAGCATTGCTTGATACGTCCATTTTGCATCATGCTTTTATATCGATATTTATTGCATTATGGGCTTTTATTACATGTTATAGCACAATACTTATACTTTTTCTCTCTTATTTTACAAGGATTACATGAACACCCTCCCGCAGAAGCAAGGATTCGGAAAGGAAGGACAAGTCATCAAGGAGCTACACAAAACAAAGACATCAACCTCATGTTGGTGAATGGATATCCGATTCTGACTCCGACAACCACTCTGAGAGAATTTATCACTCCGACTCCGAATATACTCAAGATCAAGGTGTTGCCGGTCTTGCACTTGTGTCAACCAACTCCTATGACATATTTGACTCACCAAATGAAGGAATTGAAAGATGCTTCATGGCTAAAGGCCCCAAGGTATCACACCCCGAGTATATTGATTTCAATAGTGATGAAGATGATTTGCTAGGTGATGACGATTTGCTTGTTGACAATGCTAGTGATGAAAAATATAATGAAATTGCTATTAATCATGATAATCAAGATGAAATTAAGGACAATGATAAGAAGGAGATTGAGCATCTAACTAAAGAACTAAACACTCTTAAGTTAGCTCATGAAACTACTTTAGAGGATCATCAAGAACTTTTAAAAACTCATGAGAAGCTACGCTTCGAAAAGCTCAACTTAGAGCAAGAGCATGGGTTCTTAAAAGCAATCAATAATGATGTTCGGAAGAAAAGTTCTTCTTACATTGCCAAGCATTTGCTCTTGTCTACTTACATGCCACAAGTAAATTCTAACAACAAGAGTAAGAAAGATTCTTCTTCTAGTAGTAACAATAATCATGCTAAATCCAATATTGTTGCTTCTAGTAGTTCTCTTGATTCCACTAATGATCCTCTTAGCCAAGTTACACTTGAGCAAGAAAATAGCTTATTGAAGGGAATTATAGAGAAAGGTGTTTACAAGAGCCTTGCCGGAAGTAAGCAATTTGATGAAATTGTACGCAAGCAAGGAAGGCACCGGAAGAATCAAGGTGTTGGTTTTGAACGAAAGTTCAATGCCAATGGAGTTGAGTGGTAAGAAGATCAATACCCCAAGATGAAGTTTGTTCCTCAACAAGATAAGTATGACCCCCCTTCCTTCAAGGGAACACAAGATCAAGATGATCTTCCACCACAAGACCACAAGATAAAAGGCAAGGACCAGCTTCAAGAGGAGATTGATGCATTTGAAGAAGCTCCAAAGGCCTTGGTCAAGTGGGTTCCCAAGACTAGTCCAAGTTCTACTTCATCAAATACGACTACAACCCCAAGGATTCCCATCAAGTTGATGTGGATCCCTGATAAGAATAACTAGAGAGTTCTTGAGGGTGACTCCGCCAACATACTTTACCCATATTCATATTGGCAAGGACAAGTGCAATCAACTTCCACATCTTGCACTAGTTCAAGGAGTCACAAACCCTCTTGTTGGTAAGTTAAGGGACAAGGTAACCAAATGCTTTCATGGACATCATCATGTGTGTACTTCACTCTATGTCTATGGATATCCTTGTTTGTTCCTTGTGAGACTAACCCATGTAGGTATTGAAAGTGCAACTCACTCCAATGGATTGCTCCAAATGATCTAGATCAATATTGAGCATCCACATCTTCAACATCTACATGAAGTCATCATCGACAAACCCAAGGTTAGTTCATCCCTCCAAAAGGGGATATCACATCTAGGGGGAGCTTTACTATAAGAATTAAGCTAAAGCAACTCTAATGGTGTGAGCACAACAATGATTTATGTAAAAGTGGTAACCCCACTTGTGCTTAAACGATGAGTATGACTTATGATCAAATGTTCTCATTTGACTCCTAAGTCAATATACTCACATATAGATGACCTAGTCATCGTCAATTGCTTGATAGATGCTAGAGTGTTTGTGCATGATTTGCCACATATTTCATTTGCTATCTTATTGTGTCGGTATGTTGGTTGCATAATTTTATCCATTCGAGGACATCCATTTGTTGCTTTAATTGTTTGGTTTTTATTTTTCCAAATGGATGGACAAGAATGCCTAAGTACTCCTTCTAGCTATCTATATTTTTCTCGTCTCGAACTCTATTCATGCTACATCACAAAGCTTGATCAATTCATATCCGGACCCTCTGAGTGAGGAGCACTCGGAGCTACCGATTCGTCATAGACATAACTCCCAAAACCTTTTAGTGCATTTCGGTCTGACCGATTCATCCCATTCGGTCAAACTGAGTTCATTAAGTTGATCTAGGTTTTAATCTCGGTGCAACCGATTTGAACTTTTCGGTCACACCGAGTTCCAGCAACCGCTTGTGATTCTGCATCTCGGTGCCACCGAGGTGTTCCACTCGGTCACACCGATAGAGTCTGGATATATATACCCACGGGCAAAAAATTTGGAAATTTCTCCAAACGCTTTGCCTGCTCTTGTCCAGCTCTGCCAACTCATGGTCTCCGGATCGTCTCTGTCGTCGCCAGCGACCTCCGGCCGCTGGTCTCTGCCGCCGTCAACGGGAATCTTCATAGATGTTGTCATCGTAGCGAGTTCATCGCCAAGTTAGGGTATGAACTCGACCCCCTTGTGCAATATTTAACTCCGATTCTTGCACTAAGGACAATGCCATGATTCTTGCCATGATTGAGATCCTTCTATCCAACCAGAACATCCTCTAGATTAGTTTTGATCCAAAAACTTAGGGTTAGGTTTCCGCCGAACTCATCTCGGACCGACCGATTTGGAGAGTTCGGTCTCACTGATTTGGCCCAGGCCATTGCACATCTACTACTCGGTCTAACCAAAGTGTACAAATCGGTGTGACCGAGTTTACTTTCTCAGTGAAACCCTAGCATCTCGGAGTCACTGAACTGTGTCTCGGTCTGACCGATTTCACATGTTTAGAATTTGAAGTTGCTTCGATGTCACCGAGTTTGTCATATCAGTAGCTCCGAAATGCTTTCTGTAGAAAACTAAAACTAAGTTTTTGACTCATTTGTTTTGAAAAATGTTTGTGCTTTGTGATACTCATCCACTCTATCTCAACCTATCTATTCATAGGGTTAGCTTTCAGTGTCAGCAATGTCAGACAACAGTGATAGCCAGAACAGGTCTGAGGAGCAGGCAAATCTGAGTGAGGGCACTAGTCCCTCAAACAGTAGTTATGAGGAGGGTAGCAGAAGCACCCCAAGCAATCTTCCTAAGGCTACTGTCAGGCAAAGGAGGAAGAGAACTTCTAACTCAGAAGATGAGGACTTTGAAATTGAGGAAGTAACCTCAAAGAAGAAGGTTGACAAGAAGGAATTTGGCACTATTGCATCCACTAAGCCTGGCATGAAGAAGAAAGCACCAGCCAAGAGAATTCCCATGTCCAAAGCCAGAGCCTCAACTCAGGAAACAATGGAGTTCACCCTTGAACCAAGAGAAGAAGAGGCTGCTGCAGGGAAGAAAAGGAAGGAAAGGTTCAAGAAGACCATGGCTAGAGTGATTGGAAAGCCATCTTTGGTTAGGGAATCAGATGAAGAGGAGGAGGAAGAGCCCATTGCACCTCCTGCCAAAACCCAGAAGTTGATGGGGGATGCTATCAAGTCAGGGGCTACTCCATCCAAGCCCAAGATTGCCCCAAGGTTGCTGATGCTGCTCAAGCTTCTAAGCCATCAGCACCCAAGAGATCCACAAGAAATATCCCAGCTGCTGAGAAGAACAAGGCCCCATTGCCTGAAGTTCAAGAAGATGATGAGGTCCAAGTGCTTAGGAAGCTCAAGCCAAAAATTCCAGATCATGATGATACTCATCTAGTTGCAAAGAACATGAAATTGAGAAAAGATGCAGGTCTCTAATTGTGGTGGCAGACAGACCCATATGCAACAAGGAGAAGGACTGATGTGGATTACAGATTTCACACCAAGGAGTAGCAGGACTTCTACGAGACAGTTCTATTGGACAAGAAGCCCATTGTCAGTGACATGAGATGGGTTGACTGGACATGCATTGATGAGAATGCTGATTATTTCACTAGAGTGCATGACAACTTCAGATTGACTAGAGTTCACAAGTTTGTTGGTCAGAAACTGACAAAATGGAATGATAATATGGTGATGCAATTTTATTCAACTACACATTTTTACCCAGATGGAAAGATTGTATGGATGACTGAAGGTACTAGGTACCAATCCTCCATTGCTGAGTGGGCCAAGCTGATCAATGCCCCTGAAGAACATGAAGATGACACAGATGTTTATGCCAAGCCCAAGAAAGGTCATAACTCCATGGCACACATGTACAAGGAAATTCCTGATGATGCCCTAGAGACTCACAAGTTTGGATCCATGTACTATCTACTGTCAGGGCTGCCCACTATCAACACTATATTTAGATATACATTGTTGCCCAAATCAGGAGATGACAAGATGATCAGATGGCACTCAATCAACTTGTTGCATATGTTAGATGTGCCAGAGAAGTTCAAGGTGATGACCTTGATTGTTGAAACAGTTAAGAGGACTGCAGCAGATCAGAAGAGATCATGTGGTTATGCCCCACACATTCAGATCCTCATCAACTCTAAGATGGGCACATGCACGTATCATCTAGACAAAGAGCACCTTCCTTTGAGGCCAGAATTTGAGGACAATGAGATTGTCATGGAGGCATCACATCCTACATCTGTAGAGGCTCGGGAGAAGAGAGAGAGCAAAGGCAGAGAAGGCAGCTAAGCCAGCTAGTGCTACAGAAGCATCCCAGGTGTTTCTGAAGACCAAGGAGGATCAACTTAGCTATCTGCTTGAGGCCACGGTGAGAATTGAGAAAGGACTATCCACCCTGACTCAAAACCAAGAAAGTCTTGAGAGGATCATCAAAACAAAATGTTATGATCTAGACTTGAAGGTCACAGAAATTCAGACCATAGTCAAGAAACTCCAAGAAGAAGCAGAGGAAAGGAGAGGGAGAGCTACCACAGATGGATTTCAGAGAGTGCCAAGGGAAAAAAGGTCTGTAGCTGTGCCAGCCAGTGACACAAGAGCTACCACTTCAGCACCTGCAGCCACTGCCCCAGTTGCCCTTCTAGTCTCAACTCCACCAGCTCCACAAACCTCCACAGATGCTTTTGTTGACGGACTCCTCTCAACACCATCTTCGCACACTAGAGCTCCTGGAGATCGTGCTTAGAGTGCCGCATAGCACTATGCATTTTCAAGCTTTTTGGTAACTTGTTGCCAAAGGGCGAGAAAGTGTATAGATCATAGGCTTCAAGAGAGAGAGAGAGAGAGAGAGAGAGAGAGAGAGAGTTTCTTTATTTGCCTCTCTTGCTACTTGTTATTTGCTTGTTTGCATGCTACATTATTTGTGCTTGTGTGTGAGATACTCCTATGATCATGTGTTTGATCATACTTATGTTTTAATGTGTGCTTGAATGTTGATATCTTATCATTTATGTATGATCATTCATGTTTGCCTTGGTGATGAGTGTATATTTCTTTTATTCTATCATTTTGAGCGCTCCACCAAGATGTATGTGACATGGAAGAGTAACCCATAATCCTAATCGATTGTGCATTTGCGTTCAAAAGCAAAATTAAATATTGCACAAATTTAGGGGGAGATCTTGCTTATGACATACTTCTCAAAGCGACGATGCATTTGATTTATATTATCATTTGTCGAAGCTTTGATCTATATGTTGTCATCAATTACCAAAAAGGGGGAGATTGAAAGTGCAACTTATCCCCGGGTGGTTTTCGTAATTCATAACAACATATAGCTCATTGAAATAATAGCCATTCAAGTTAAATGTTTTAGAAAGTTCAATGATTGGCATGGCACGGACTAGCGATGTGGACCCCTCAAAATGCTAAGGACACATATTGGAAAAAGCTCAAGACTCTTCATTTCCATTTTAGTGATCCAAGATCACATTGAGTCCATAGGAAAAGCCAATACCACTAAAAGGGGATGAGGTGTTGCTTAATGGTCTACTTGCTCAAAATGCTTAGTGATATGCTCCAAAGCCATCAACCACTTTCTCATTTCCACATTTGTCCTAAACCTAAAGTCAAACTCGGCCCCACCGATTTGATCTATCCGGCGCCACTGAGTTCACTTGACATAACCATAGCCAGAAACCCAAATCAGCTTGGTCTCATCGATAGGGATCTCGGTCTCACTGAGATGGGATTGCAAACTCACTGTTTCCCTTCATAACGTTTCGGTCTTACCGAGATGAGCAATTGTTCCAACCAAGTTCGCAATGAAAACTCTCTGTTTCCTTTTTGTAACGTTTCGGTGTCACCGAAATGAGCCCATCGGTCCCACCGAGTTTGCTTGACCAAGTCTCTGTTTGCTTATTGCTGAAATCGGTCTCACCGAGTTCATATGATCGGTCTCACCGAGATAAGGTTTTTCCCTAACCCTAGCGCATCGGTCCCACCGAGTTGATCTCGTCGGTCCCACCGAAAATCCTAACATTCACATTTTGAACTAGATCGGTCCCACCGAGTTTCTCTATTCTGTTTGACCGAGTTTGGTAAATTGTGTGTAACAGTTAGATTTTATGTGGAGGCTATATATACCCCTCCACCCCCTTATCCATTTGTGAGAGAGCCATCAGAACGTGCCTACACTTCCACCTCTTATTTTCTGAGAGAGAACCACCTACTCATGTGTTGAGACCAAGACATTCCAATCCTACCACAAGAAACTTGATCTCTAGCCTTCCCCAAGTTGCTTTCCACTCAAATCATCTTTCCACCATATCCAAATCTGTGAGAGAGAGTTGAGTGTTGGGGAGACTATCATTTGAAGCACAAGAGCAAGGAGTTCATCATCAACACGCCATCTATTACCTTTGGGAGATTGGTGTCTCCTAGATTGGTTAGGTGTCACTTGGGAGCCTCCGTCAAGATTGTGGAGTTGAACCAAGGAGTTTGTAAGGGCAAGGAGATCACCTACTTCGTGAAGATCTACCCAAGTGAGGCAAGTCCTTCGTGGGCGATGGCCATGGTGGGATAGACAAGGTTGTTTCTTTGTTGACCCTTCGTTAGTGGAGCCCTCCGTGGACTCATGCAACCGTTACCCTTCGTGGGTTAAAGTCTCCATCAACATGGATGTACGATAGCACCAACTATCAGAACCATGCCAAAAATCTCCGTGTCTACATTGTGTTTACCCTCTCCAAACCCTTCCCTTTTACCTTCATATGGAATGTTTTACATTCCGCTGGTACACTCTTAGAATTGCTTGTGTGGGTTGATTGGTTGACTTGTGTTTAAGTTGCTAAAATCTGCCAAGACTTAAAATTGGGAAAAGGCTAGATTTTTATTTGGTCAAGTAGTCTAATCACCCCCCCCCCCTCCTCTAGACATACTTTCGATCCTACTACATACTTTTTCTAGTGCAATCTCTCAACAATGCTAATCTAATTGGATCATATAACCATCCCTCAACGTGTGATGAAGAATCACTCCAAAGTTCTTATCTAGCGGAGAACTTAAGAAGAAATTGTTTATAGGGTACGAAACCACCTCAAAGCTATTCTTTCTGATCAATCTATCCTAGAGTTTGTACTAAAATAACACCAAGCTATTCTTTCTGATCGATCTAACCAAGAGTTCGTACTAAAATAACACCATATGATACACTCAACCAACTCTAATGTCACCTAGATACTCCAATGTCATCGAGAGTATCCGTGAGTTGATTATACGACATGCATCAAACAATTTCAGATTCTAATACTCAATCAAACATAAAGAACCTCAAAGAGTGCCCCAAGATTTCTACCGGAGAGACGAATATGAGAACGTGCATCAACCCCTATGCATAGATTACCCCAATGTCACCTCGGGAATCCGCGAGTTGAGTGCCAAAACACATATCAAGTGAATCAATATAATACCCCATTGTCACCATGGGTATTCATATGCAATACATATATCAAGTTCTCTCAAATCCATAAAAGTATTCAATCTGATAAAACAAAATCCCAAAGGGAAAACTCAATTCATCACAACAAGATAGAGAAGGGACAACACCATATGATCCGACTATATTAACAAAGCCCGCGATACATCAAGATCGTGCCATCAAGAACACGAGAGAGAGAGAGAGAGAGCGATTAAACACATAGATACTGGTACAAACCCTCAGCCTCGTGAGTGGACTACTCCCTCCTCATCATGGTGGCCGCCGGGATGATGAAGATGGCCACTGGTGATGATTTCCCCCTCCGGCAGGGTGCCGAAAAAGGGTCTAGATTGGTTTTTCATGGCTACGGAGGCTTGCGGCGGCAGAACTTCTGATCTAGGGTTATTTCTGATGGTTTCTCTATTTATAGGATTTTTCAGCGTTGGAATCATGCGAAGATGGGCCTCGAGGTGACCACAACCCACCTGGGCGCGCCTGGGCCTCCTGGCGTGCCCAGATGTCTTGTTCCCACCTCCTTCACCTTCTGGTCCTCCCATGAAGCTTCTAGTGCCTCTTTTGTTCCAAAAACAATCATCAAAAAGTTTCGTTGCATTTGGAGAACTTTTATTTCTGCACAAAAAACAACACCAAGGTAGTTCTGCTGAAAACACCGTCAGTCCGGGTTAGTTCCATGTAAATCATACCAAAACCATATAAAATTGTTGTAAACATAGCATGAATACTTCATAAATTATGGATACGTTCGAGACGTATCAGTAGCATCATAAGATGATCCCTTCACTAAATTTGAAGATAAAAGTGTTCTTCCCGAGTATGCACCATTGCTAAAGTTCTTCGTTTCGAAGCACCTCGTGATGATTGAATGTGATAGAATCTACATTCACATACAATGGGTGTAAGCCAGTTTTGCACAAGCAAAACACTTGGGTTAAACTTGACGAGCCTAGCATGCACAAACATGGTCTCAAAACACTAGAAACCAAAAGGTCGAATGTGAGTCATATAGTAGATATGATCAACATAGAGATGTTCACCATTGATGACTACCCCATCTCACGTGATGATCGGACATGGGTTAGTTGATTTGGATCATGTATCACTCAGATAACTTGAGGGGTGTTAATTTAAGTGGGAGTTCATTAGTAATTTGATT
Source organism: Triticum aestivum (assembly GCF_018294505.1). Classification (NCBI taxonomy): domain Eukaryota; kingdom Viridiplantae; phylum Streptophyta; class Magnoliopsida; order Poales; family Poaceae; genus Triticum; species Triticum aestivum. The sequence continues at coordinate 439,610,018 of NC_057801.1, read as the reverse complement.
AATTAAACTCAATTTATCATGAACTTAGTCTTAATAGTTTTAGCATATCTATGGCCCGTGCTACCGTTCCCCTGAACTTCAATGCGTTCCTAGAGAAAGCTAAGTTGAAAAATGATGGTAGCAACTACACGGACTAGGTCCGTAACTTGAGGATTATAATCATTGATGCACAGAAGAATTATGTCCTTGATGCACCGCTAGGTGACAGACCTGCTGCAGGAGCTACTACATATGTTATGAACGTCTCGCAGGCTCGATATGATTACTACTCAATAGTTCAGTGTGCCATGATTTACGTCTTAGAACCAGGACTTCAAAGACGTTTTGAACACCATGGAGCATATGAGATGTTCCAAGAGCTGAAATTGATATTTCAAGATAATATTGTAGCGACCCGACCTCAAACCGTCAAGCCTCTGTGTTTCTGTGTCATCCCTGGATTAGTATGCTGGCACACACAGTACATCATTGTATATATCAAAGTGAAATCACATGTATAAATAACATAAAACTGATATATTCCTCATAAATCTCAGCGGAAACAATTAATCGGGTGTGGAGCCCCATCAACGCCATCGGCAGGTTGAGTGTAGACCGTAACCCTGTATCGTGACTCTTACTCATCGAAGAAATATCTGCAACATGATACGTTGCAGTCGTGTAGGTCAGTACATTGAATGTACCTGCAAGATTACCAATAAGAGAAACAGATGATAAAAACTATACTATATGCAATATGGTTGTATGGCTCTATGTCTGAGTTGTTTTTGCATAAAAGCTTATTTTATTTTCCCTACAAAGGAATATCAGGAGTCTGTACTATGGAGTTTTCTATCATGACATGGTTCCGCCAACCGATGTCATAGCCCAAATCATCATAAGTTGCCCACAATTAAGTTTTCAATCCGGTGTTGAGAGTTTCGAGATAGATCCAAGTCCAGATGAGAAAAAGACGACCGAAACATGGTCTTCCGAAGAGTTCCCCTGACCACTGTCCGGTGCTCATCCAATCCTACCGTAGTTCTACATCTACTAGCACAGTCCCAGCCAGAGTCACAACTCAGGTCAACCAAGACAGAGCCCATAGTGAATTGCGGTTGCACAGGTTAGCTTCCGGGCACGAAGTATTCTTTCGTCTCTTTGAGTCTGGGTGAAGCTTTTTGCAAGATGTCATGGCGCTTCTCCATGCATCCCGACCATCCACTGGCTACTCCAGGGTGCCCATCAACCATCCTTCACATAGTAGTGTGTATTGAATCCTCAAAGTGAACTTGCATGGTATTACTTGATGAAGATTATAACGCTCTCGAAATAACTTGGTAGAACTATTCGTCACTCTCCGAAGAAAAATCTATATAGTCAAACAATGGCATTCATGTAAGCAAAACACTCTAGCAATCAATTCTATCAATCATAATAACACTCAACCAAAATAAAAAGCAACAAGGAAACCTTTAAGAAAAACCAAATAGAAATCCATAGAAAAACTTCAAAAGAAACTACTAAGAAACTACTTGGAAAAACTCTATGATGCACACCAAAATAATCTTGTCCTAAGTAAAACTTAACCACAAAGAAGATTACTAAACTAATACATTAACATAAAAGAAAATGTAAATAAACTAACTTAACAGAAAGTATTTTTCATAAAATTTTATTAGCAAAAAGAAACAGATAAAAAGCTTTTATAAAACTCTAACTATGACCTATACAAGTTTTCATACAAAAGTAAACAAAATAATATATTTTCTATAAGAATAAAAGTATCTACTGTTGTACAACAGAAACAAAAACAAATTTGTCAAGAGTGACAAAAAGAAATAATTTAAAGCTAATAAAAACAATATAAAAGACTAAAACAAAACTATAACTAAAATAGTACTATTTTGCCTAAACCCCTAATTTAAAATAAACAAAAAAGAAAACACTCAACACTATTGGATGGGCAAATGTCCTAGAGACCAGGAGCAAAAAGAATCACTCAAAAATCTATTCCAAAAATTCAAAATAGAGCCAAAATAGTGTTTGAAGCTTATTTGAAATAATTCAAATATAAACTACTCAAATTAAAAAAAATCAGTCACGAACAGAAATTTCATAAAATTTGTGACACAATGCAATTGGAATCACTCAATTTGGATCTGTAGACTAGGAGATATGATTTTTCTAAGATTGCTATTTTTTCTGAAATTGAATTACGGGAATAAAAATGAGCTGACACCTGTCCTGTTTTGGTTGGCTGAAAAACTACTTGCTCAGTGGCTAGGAAAGGGTGGCCCACACTTAATCTAGAGTTAGTTGGCTAAAACTAACTGGTTTTCTTAGATCTAAAGTGAACTGGTGATTAACCATTAAAAAACGATCTAACAAGAGAAACAAAACAGGAGAAGGGAGTACAGAGAGGGGTGCCACTACAAAAATATACACTTTCAAGATGATACATGTTTGTCATAATAGGTCACGTTTTCTGTCATGCATGTACATCCATGACGATTTTATGGAAGAACCAAGATAGTTATATCTTTGCTGTCGTAGAAGTGTTCCATGACATTATCAAAATTATCATCATGGAAGTGTCCACTTCCATGATGATAAATCGTGCGTCATAGAAGTGCTTCGTCAAGGGTGACCGACACGTGGCATCCACTGTAATAGAACACCGTTAAGCTATCGGGTTCAGTTTTGGATCCGATAACCCGTTAACAGCCCCGACCAATGAGGACTTTCCACGTGTAAAATCATCACTGGCTGGAGTAAACACGTGTCGGCTCACCGTCGGGATAGATGTCATCCTTTCATTGGACAGAAGGTGCCTATGATAATTCGATACGTGGCATGGACCAACAGAGGCCCATTCCTGCGAAAAGGCTGGCCCGTTTGTCTTGGTCAAAAGGTGGCGGGCCGGCCCATTGAAAGCCTATTAATGACATGTTCACATATAGCCCATTTACAGCCCGCTAACCCATGGCCCGTTATGACCTATCCGAATTAGGCCCAGTAGCGTCATATGGGTTGTCCAATATGATTCCAACCTGTTTTAACTTTCGGCCCATGTATGGCCCATGACATCTTTCGGCCCATATGAGGCCCTTTGTAACTCTTGGCCCATTAACGGCCCATGGTGAAACTGTCCCGTAATGAATAGTGTATCACTTTATACCCATTAACGGCCCTTTATTCCATTGGGGCATTTCCAGCCCATGTTATCTTTCGGCCTTCTCAAGGCCCATTTATTCTTGGGCTCATTTTCAGCATTTGGTTTCTTACGGCCCGTTAGTGTCATTTTCTGCTTATGGGCCAAATTCAACCCGTTGTTACAGTCGGCCCGTTTGTGGCCCATTAATACGTTGGGCCGTTTACATAGCGTCATCAAATACGGCCTATTAACGATGGCCCGTTATGGTCGGCCCATGAACGGACAATTCCAACTCTAGCCCGTTTATGGCCATAATGCGGTCTGTTATTAGCCCATGTTTGGCCAATCGATCATACAGCCCATATAAGGCCCATTGATGATACGGCCCGTAGAAGGCCCATTGTGTCTATGGCCAGTAGAAGGCCCATTGTTTCTACATGCGGTAGGAGGCCCAGTGTCACTACAGTAAGTATGTAGCCCATGGTTATTGTGGCCTGGTTTTAAAAAATAGGTTATTGCGGCCACTAGCAAACCACGGAAAAAGAACTGCACTGACTACAAGCAAACAAATAAACAAGACAACAAGGAAATAAATAAGCAAGCAACTTATGATAGGCTATCACGGCTATTACACATATTATATCCACTGGGCATCAAAGTTCGCCACCAGTGCAAATATAGGGAACAAAGCAGCATATCATATACACTGGTTGACAAAGTTGGCGACCAGCGCAAATAAACGCCACAACAAAACAAATCCAGAACTGAAACCACTTCAGAAGATCTCAAGAAACAATATCTTGGGTACCCATAATGCTGGCAAGATTCTTAGCAAGCTTATTAACTTTCTCTTGCTTGGCGCTTAAATCCTCCAGCACTTGCTGTTGCACCAGGAAGTATGCATCTGAATTCTGCAGGGACTTCCTCAGTCCTTCAGCTTCCTGTCGCAGCACATCTGATCAATGTCTTTCAACTTGAACTTGAGACTCAAGAAGACGAACTGATTCAGGCAGCGAGTTCGAAGAGCTTGTGCCAGCAGTAGTGGCCAGTAACTCGAACACTACATCAAGACATGACTTTTGGGTTCTCTCACTGTCGTCAAGATAGTTTTTATCAGCTTTCTTGGAGACCAACCGGGATGTCTCACTATCTTGAACCTTATCTGCATTGCTTCCTTTACCATTGCATAACAGGGTATTGTTCTCCAATATTTTGTCCGCATTCTAAAAGAGAAACAAACAAGCACATCACGGGTTTACCATGTTGTATATGAAACTCATTTTGGTAAATGAGTTCAGCAGTAAAGTGGACAAGATAACAGCATGAAACAAACATATATCTATGTACCATGGTCACTTTATGGTCTATATCATTCTAGTTTTTGTTGCCAAATCAAGATAGAGACATAGTTTAAATAATATTTATTCAAGACAAAGCAGAATAGACAGAATATAAGTGTGGGAAACTATAGAGCAATAACAACACTTTTAATGTGCATGACATAAGAACATAACTGCTTATTCAATTGAAACTAAAATCAACATAGAGCAGGTTACAACAACAAACCAGTTAAAGAAACAGGTTTAAAACATACCTGTTGCACCATTGGAGTTTCAATTCCATCCTTCAAATTTGAAAATAGTTGGTATGAGTAAATAAAGTAATGCAAGAGCAAAGGTGTCAGGACCCCGACTCGATGTCACATCGATCTAGCTGGTAACACCTCATATCACTTTGCGGCCTCACGCACGGTATCCCCACGGGTGTCGTCTTACCTTTTCCCGGGACCGTTTGCGCCTTTTGGCTCACGTATATGATAGTGTCGCTAGCATCCATATGATAAAGAGCCCGGGCTGACATGACTAGTCGTAAACCCAAAGTGGCACAGACTTACAGGGACAGGCATTCATGACCCAGCTTCGAACGTGTCGGTCATCAGCAAGTGGGTCCGGGCTGTAGCACTGGGCTAGCAGGACTCCGGTAAACCGGGCTGTAGCGGGCTAACAGGACTCCGGTACTCAAAGCGTGACATTTCCCCGAAGGGACAGACACAGGAACGAAGAAGGACACATGCCGGCCAGCCTAAGTGTTCCAGAGCAGTAGCAAGCTACCATGGCTCAGCGGTAACACTAGGAGACATTTCCCGGTAAGAGAGGCTACTAAAGATCAACAACTAGATAGTCAGATCCCACACATACCAAGCATTTCAATCATACACACAATATGCTCGATATGTGCAAATACAACGAAGCATCACAACATGACTCTATGACACAAGTACTTTATTTAAGGCTCAGGGAGCCATACATAACATACACAAAGGTACGGGTCTCACGACCCCACATACAAGTCATACAGTCATACAAACCAGCAGCGGAAGTAACTTGTCTGAGTACAGACAACTAGTAAAATAAAAGAGGCTTGGAAAGCCTAGCTATACTACGTGGTCCTTCACAAGCTCAGGGTCACCACCTGGGTCTTTAGCCTACTCGTTGATGTCAACGTCTACATAGAACCCATCAGAAAGGGTTGCAGCGTCTTCTGTAAAAATGTAGATTATAGCAACATGAGTACAAAGGTACCCAGCAAGACTTACATCAGATCCTACATACATGCATAGTATCAAGAAGGGTTGGTGGAGTTATTGCAGCAAGCCAGCTTTGACTCTTGGCTAGGCTATCCTACGATACTCCAACTTGAAATGGTTTTGCGCACACGAGTCCACTACTCACCACTTCAATACACTACCGAGGATCCACCTCCGTCTTCCTACGGAAGAGCCATCCTCGGCACTCACACTTATCTTGAGGCTTTTAGTAGTTTCCATTTACTTGTCTATGAACTGTATAGGCAACCAAGTAGTCCTTTACCGCGGACGCGGCTATTCGAATAGATTATGTTAACCCTGCAGGGGTGTACTTCTTCATACACGCTCTCACCACTTACCATCGTTTACACGACATGTACTCGGCAACCTTCAAGCGGAAGCCCAACGTGGGTGTCGGCCACGACCTACCTAATCACCTAAGTCTCCAATCCAGGTTTATCGCCTATCCAGGTTCCATCCGCAGGGAGTCCGGCCGAGGTTTCCCATACGGCCCCGAACGATGTGTACAGGGGTCCGTGACACCTAACGGGTGCCCGGTATCCCCGGCCACGTACCTAAGTGTCAGGACCCCGACTCGATGTCACATCGATCTAGCTTGTAACACCTCATATCACTTTGCGGCCTTACGCACGGTATCCCCACGGGTGTTGCCTTACCTTTTCCCGGGACCGTTTGCGCCTTTTGGCTCACGTATATGATAGTGTCGCTAGCATCCATATGATAAGGAGCCCGGGCTGACATGACTAGTTGTAAACCCAAAGTGGCACAGACTTACAGGGACAGGCATCCATGACCCAGCTTCGAACGTGTCGGTCATCAGCAAGTGGGTCCGGGCTGTAGCACTGGGCTAGCAGGACTCCGGTAAACCGGGCTGTAGCGGGCTAACAGGACTCCGATACTCAATGCGTGACATTTCCCCGAAGGGACAGACACAGGAACGAAGAAGGACACATGCCGGCCAGCCTAAGTGTTCCAGAGCAGTAGCAAGCTACCATGGCTCAGCGGTAACACTAGGAGACATTTCCCGGTAAGAGAGGCTACTAAAGATAAACAACTAGATAGTCAGATCCCACACATACCAAGCATTTCAATCATACACACAATAAGCTCGATATGTGCAAATACAACGAAGCATCACAACATGACTCTATGACACAAGTACTTTATTTAAGGCTCAGTGAGCCATACATAACATACACAAAGGTACGGGTCTCACGACCCATCATACAAGTCATACAGTCATACAAGCCAACAGCGGAAGTAACTTGTCTGAGTACAGACAACTAGTAAAATAAAAGAGGCTTGGAAAGCCTAGCTATACTACGTGGTCCTTCACAAGCTCAGGGTCACCACCTGGGTTTTTAGCCTACTCGTTGATGTCAACGTCTACATAGAACCCATCAGAAGGGGTTGCAGCGTCTTCTGTAAAAGTGTAGAATATAGCAACATGAGTACAAAGGTACTCAGCAAGACTTACATCAGATCCTACATACATGCATAGTATCAAGAAGGGTTGGTGGAGTTATTGCAGCAAGCCAGCTTTGACTCTTGGCTAGACTATCCTACGATACCCTAGTTTGAAATAGTTTTGCGCACACGAGTCCACTACTCACCACTTCAATACACTACCGAGGATCCACCTCCGTCTTCCTACGGAAGAGCCATCCTCGGCACTCACACTTATCTTGAGGCTTTTAGTAGTTTCCATTTACTTGTCTATGAACTGTATAGGCAACCAAGTAGTCCTTTACCGCGGACGCGGCTATTCGAATAGATCATGTTAACCCTGCAGGGGTGTACTTCTTCATACATGTTTCCACCACTTAGCGTCTGCACACGACATGTGCTCGGCAGACTTCAAGCGAAAGCCGACGTGGGTGTAGACCACGACCTACCTAGACACTTAAGCTTCTAGTCCAGGTTTATCGCCTATTCAGGTTCCATCCGCAGGGAGTCCGGCCGAGGTTTCCCATACGGCCCCGAACGATGTGAACAGGGTTCCCGAGATACCTAACGGGTATTCGGTACACCGTGCCACGTACCTACCGCATCACAGCCCACCCCTACGGTCAGCGCTGTCCACGGCCTCCAGTAGGCTACAAACACCAGAAACTACTTGCAACTCCTGGACAGAGAGCTAGGGTGAATAAGAAGTCGAGCGGGGTCATATTTCAGGGCCCAATGTATGGTAGTAGCTGATTCTTAAATCACACATACAGATCTCAGTGCTTAAGGTCGGCTTCAATGAAACAACCCACCATGTACTCCTACATGGCCTCTCATCGATACCTTTACCAAATCGTGTTCACCACACCACTCTCATTACCGACATTAACATTTCACTCTAGCCCATCCCCCAGATGAACCAGACCTGACACGACTCTAAGCATAGCAGGCATAGCAAGGTAGGAACAACACATACATATGGCTCAATCAACTCCTACACATGCTAGTGGGTTTCATCTAGTTACTGTGGCAATGACAGGTCATGCAGAGGAAATGGGTTCAACTACCGTAGCACACAGCAGTTTGAATCGCGTTGTCTTAATGCAGTAACAGAGAGCAGGAGCGAGAACATGGGATTGTATCGATATGATCAAATGGTTGGTTGCTTGCCTGATGGTTCGTTGCACGGATACGGTTCTTCGTTAGGGTAATCACGGTACTCCTCGGGGACAGATCCTGTCGCAAAGGACAACGATACACAGGCATCACCAAACAATGTGCAACAATATGATGCATGCATGAAACATGGCAATATGAATGTGTTGGGCTAATGCAACTAAAACCAGAGGGGTTTGAACAAATTTGAATCATAGATTCAAATTCCAAATTCAAATATGGCCTTTTAAAGTGCCTTTTCTTGTTCTGCTTGAAACATCAAGTTAACTTGTTTGATCATGCATGAAAATAGTACAGATGGATAGATTGGATTTTTCTGATCATTTTTCATATATAATTTGTCCAATTTGGAGTTACAGAATAAAAGTTATGAATTTTTGAAGTTTAATTAATATTCTGGAATTTCCTGATTTAATTTAAATCCAGAAATTCAATTACTGCGTCAGCCTGACGTCACAGTGACGTCAGCAGGTCAACAGGGCTGGCTCGGGTCAAACCTGACGTGTGGGGTCCACACGTCAGTGACACAGGGGCTAATCCCGCGTTGACCCGGGCTGGTTAGCTTTGACTAAGCCCTGGGGCCCACTTGTCAGCGTCAGTAGGTGGGGGGGTTAGTGACTAATTAACTAAGCCACGTCAGCCCGCCGGAGTTCTGGCCGGCGGCGACCATTAGCGCGGCGGCGAGAGTGGTTTTGGTCGTTTCGGCCACCAAATGGACCGCGGAGACCACCGGAGTGGAGCTGAGGACAACCCGCAGCTCTTAGCGGAGCCCGTTGGGGTCGGGGTGGCCGGAGTTGACGGCGGCGAGCTCGGCTGCGGCGGCCGGAGTTCGGGTGCGGTCGGGATCAGTGTTGCAGGGGGTTTGGGGAGGTGTTGGTGCGTGCTACGTGCTCCTAGTGAGGTGTGGAGCACGATGGTGAGCTCGGTTGGGCGCTACGGCGACCGTGGCCACGACGGCGACATCGTCGGCGGCGTGGAGCTCTCGGCCGAGGTGGGGCTAGGGCCTAGGGGTCGGGAGAGAGCAGGGGAGAAGGGGGAAACGACTCGGGGGCTCACCGCGGTTGCAGTGGGTGTCGAAGCAGGCTCGGGGACGCGCTGGAGACGGCGAATTCGACGGCGACAGTGGTCGGAGCCCGAAGAGGGGAACGGCGACGTGGCGGCGATGCAGGGCTTCCGGGGACCCGTGGAGCGGTGGGGAGGAAGAGGGAGTCGAGGCGGAGCTCCTGAGCTAGTCGGGGGAGCGAGGGGTGGTCGGAGACGGTGGCTATGGCGAACGGCGGCGACGGTGGTGTTCGGTCGGGCGGGAGAGAGAGCGAGCGAGAGCCGGGGGAGAGTGAATGGGGTGTCGGCGAGGTCGGGGCGACGACCAGAAGACGATCCACGCGGCGCAACGGCGACCAGGGCGATGCAGAGAGGCTGGGTGGTGCGTGGCGAGCTCGGGCGCGCCATGCTCACCTCCCTGCCTGCTCTGGCAAGGGGAAGCAGCTGGCTGGCACGGGCCAGCACAGTGCTGGGCCGGCTGGGCTGGTCAGGTAGGTCCAGGTAAGTCTACTCCTTTTATATATTTTTCTGTTTTTCTGTTTTTATTAATATATCTGCAACTTTGTTGAATTAAATAAAATACCTAGGCAACTCCAAAAATCACCAAACTACTCCAGGTCCATAGTTGGATTATTTCCAACATGAAACATTTTAGTTTGGAGATATTTGAGCATTTAAATATTTTATATTATTTTAAATGCCCAAATTCAAATATCTATGATTTAATTCAAAACCCTAGGATGGCCTAGAAAAATGTGCACCACTTTTGGCAGAGGTTCTGAACCAAGGCAAAAATGATGGGCATTTTAGAAGGGCATTTCAGGTTCATTGAAAAATTATTTTAGTAGCCCTAGTTGGTTTCAGAGGGGACTGGGGGTTCTGTCATCCCCATTTCAAGTTTCTGATGAAAGAGTAAACATGATGCAACACTCTAATGCATAACTAGCTAGGGTGTGACAACTCACCCCCACTCAAAAGAATCTCGTCCCGAGATTTGGGTTCCTCCGAGAAGAAGGCGGGATATTCAAGTCGAAGATGATCCTCCCTTTCCCAAGTTGCTTCATCCTCAGAATGGTGCGACCATTGAACCTTGAGAAACTTGATGTTATGACGTCGCGTGGTACGTTCGGCTTGATCGAGGATACGAATGGGGTACTCTCGATATGTAAGATTATCTTGGAGATCAAGCGTTTCGTGGTCCACTTCACGGATAGGATCCGAGAAGCAACGCCTGAGTTGAGAAACGTGGAAGACATCGTGAACTCTGGAGAGATGCGGAGGTAGTTCCAATTGGTAGGCAACTTCTCCTCGTTTGGCAAGAATGCGAAAAGGTCCAATGTAACGAGGAGCCAATTTGCCTTTGATACCGAAACGTTGGGTTCCCTTCAGAGGGGTGACCCGAAGATAAGCCTTCTCGTCAACCTCGAAAGTCATAGCCTTATGTTTTCGGTCATATTGACTCTTTTGACGAGATTGGGCTGTTTTCAACTTTTCACGAACGATACGAACTTGTTCTTCTGTTTCCTGAATCATATCCGGGCCAAAGAATTGTCTTTCCCCGGTCTCTGACCAGTTAAGGGGTGTTCGACATCGTCGTCCATAGAGAACTTCAAAAGGGGCTTTACCCAAGCTAGATTGATAGCTGTTGTTGTAAGCGAATTCGGCAAATGGAAGGCACTTCTCCCAGTCCATTCCGAACGAGATAACAGAGGCTCGAAGCATGTCTTCTAGAATCTGATTGACGCGTTCCACTTGACCACTTGACTGAGGGTGGAAAGCGGTGCTAAAGGAGAGACGAGTTCCCATAGCATTTTGGAAACTTTCCCAAAATCGAGAGGTGAAGAGACTTCCTCGATCCGAGTTAATTTCCAAAGGAACACCATGGAGAGACACTATTCGGGAGATGTACAAATCTGCCAGTTGACTAGCGGTTATACTCTCACGAACAGGTAAGAAATGGGCTACCTTGGAAAGACGATCGACCACGACGAAAATAGCATTATTCCCTCTCTTGGTCCTGGGAAAACCGGTAATGAAATCCATACCAATTTTATCCCATTTCCATTCAGGAATAGCTAAGGGTTGAAGGGTGCCAGCAGGCCGTTGGTGCTCTGCTTTTACACGACGACAGACGTCGCAATTTGCAATATACTGAGCAATTTCTCTCTTCATCCTAGTCCACCAGAACCTCTGGCGTAGGTCCTGATACATTTTAGTACTACCGGGATGAATGGTGAGAGGAGATTCATGAGCTTCCTTAAGGATCAACTGCCGCAGATGCTGGTTCTTGGGAACCACTAGACGATTCTCAAAGTACACAACACCATGATCATTGGTGGAGAAACAACTAGCACCTCCGCTAGCAATGTTCTTTTTGATTTTAGATATTCCCTTATCTCGCTTTTGGGCAGCGATGATTTGATCCGTAAGGGTAGGTTTTCCTACCAGGGTGGAAAGATAACCTTGAGGAACAATGTGAAGGTTAAGCTTCCGAAATTCCTCATGGAGAAGCGGTTGACTTTGTTGTAACATCAGGTTGTTACAATAAGATTTACGACTTAGCGCATCAGCCATGACGTTGGCTTTCCCTGGGGTATAGGTTATCCCTAAGTCGAAGTCTGTGATCAATTCAACCCAACGTCTCTGCCTGAGATTCAAATCCGGTTGGGTGAAAATGTACTTCAGACTTTGGTGATCAGTGAATATTTCGCAATGATTACCGAGGAGGTAATGTCGCCAGGTCTTAAGTGCATAGACTACGGCTGCAAGTTCTAGATCATGAGTAGGATAATTCTCCTCATGTGGGTGCAATTGCCGTGAAGCGTAAGCAATTACGTGTCGATCTTGCATGAGAATGCAACCTAGTCCTTGTCGCGAGGCGTCGCAGTAGATAACGAAGTCCTTGGAGAAGTCTGGCGGTACCAGCACGGGAGCAGAAGTCAGGCGTCTTTTCAGTTCATGAAAGCTGTGCTCACATTGTGGAGTCCATTCGAACTTCTTATCTTTCTTGAGGAGTTCGGTTAGGGGTTTAGCAACTTTGGAGAAGTTCTCGACAAAGCGACGGCAATAGCTCGCTAAGCCTAGAAAACTCCGAACTTGCTTGACCGATTCAGGTGGAGTCCAATTAAGGACGGCTTGAACTCGCTCAGGGTTAACAGCAATACCTTTACCAGATATTACATGACCCAGATAGGTCACTTCTGGCAACCAGAATTCACATTTAGAAAATTTGGCATAAGGGCGATGCTCTCGAAGTTTCTTTAACACTAGCCTTAGATGTTCGGCATGTTCTTCCTCGTTCTTGGAGTAGATGAGTATATCATCGAGATAAACTACGACGAATTTATCCAAATACTCCATGAAGATTGAGTTCATTAACCGAGAAAAGGTGGCTGGGGCGTTGGTTAATCCGAAGGACATGACGGTGTACTCGTATTGGCCATAACGAGTAACAAAGGCCGTTTTAGGAATGTCCCCGTTTCTGATTTTGATTTGATGATAGCCCAACCTCAAATCCATCTTGGAGAAGACTGAGGATCCAGCGAGCTGATCATACAGATCGTTGATCCTGGGAAGTGGATATTTGTTCTTGATTGTGACCAGGTTGACAGGTCGGTAGTCTACAACCATCCGGTCCGTACCATCCTTCTTCTTGACGAATAGGACGGGGCAGGCCCACGGGGATGAGCTAGGTCGGATGAAACCCTTTTTCAAGGACTCATCGAGTTGTTTCTTAAGCTCGGCTAATTCTAGTGGTGCCATCTTATAGGGTCTTCTAGCAATCGGAACGGTTCCGGGGATGAGGTCTATTACGAACTCAACATCCCTGTCAGGTGGGACACCTGGCAATTCCTTTGGAAAGACATCCGGGAAGTCACGGACTACCGGAACGTCCTCAAGGTCTGGCAAAGGGCTGGCGTTAAGAGAATATAATTGTCGCTTGGCTAATCGGGTCAAGACATTGACTATCTTCCCCGAAGGATGGGTGAGTTGAACAGTCCTAGAGAAACAATCAATTTTGGCTTGATGAGCTGACATCCAGTCCATACCCAAAATGATATTAATATCTGAAGATTTAAGGGCTATCAAAGATGCGAGAAAAACAAGTCTGTCGACTTGGATTTCATTTCCATGGCTTACTCTAGAGGTTTGCCATTTGGATCCCGGAGTTTGAATTACCATGGAGGATGGCAAGTCACAGAACGCAACGTTATGCAAACGAGCATAATTTTCAGATATAAAAGAATGAGAGGCTCCTGTATCGAAAAGAACAGATGCCGGGTGGCAATTAACAAGAAGCGTACCGAGAACGACGTTGGGATCCTCTTGAGCTTCTTCGGCAGAGATACAATTGACATGGCCACGTGAAGCGGTGACCGGTTTAGCGTGGAATACTTTCCCTGTCGGCTTGCCACGGCCAACAGCTTTAGCAGATTGATTGGGGTTGGTCTGGGGACACTCACGCATATAGTGACCAGATTCCCCACATTTGAAACAAGTCACGGAACTGGTACGTGGAGGAGCATTATTGGTTGGACCCCCATAGGGCTTGGCTGGAGCAGACTGTTGAGCGGGGCGAGGCGCCTGGAAAGATGGCCTCGGTGTGAACCTGGGTGGCAGGGCGGTGTTGGGTACCCACACGCGGCGCTTCTGAGGACCAGCACCGGATGAGGAACCCGTGTCACGTCCATGCTTGCGTGTTGCGTCATAGTCAGTCTGACCAGTTTCAGCACTGATGGCTTTGTTGACAAGTTTCGAAAAGGATGTGCACTCATGCAGACGGAGGTCGCGGCGAAGCTCAGGACTAAGGCCCTTACGGAACCTTGCTTGCTTCTTGGCGTCAGTAGAAACTTCCTCGGTTGCATATCGTGCAAGATTACCAAACTCCCTGCTATAGACATCCACAGAAAGTCGGCCTTGGGTGAAATTGCAAAATTATTCACGCTTACGGTCCATGAGACCCTCTGGAATGTGATGTTCACGGAAAGCCTCACTGAACTCAGCCCAAGTTGTGACATGGCCTGCTGGGCGCATAGCTCCATAATTCTCCCACCATAGACTGGCGGGGCCTTCAAGATGATATGCAGCAAAGGTGACCTTGTCAGCCTCCGCTACCAGCGCGGAACGCAGTTTGTGAGAGATACTGCGAAGCCAGTCATCAGCGTCGAGAGGCTCGACGGAGTGGTGGAACGTGGGTGGATGCAATTTGATAAAATCACTGAGTGACACCACGTTAGCCCTCTCATGGTGTGCTGTATTCTGTTCAATACGCTCTAACAAACGGTTTGTCTCCCGCTTGTTTCTCTCAGCTTCCATCATAACCTCGGCTAGTGAAGGAGGATGAGGCAAATTTTCATTCCTGCCCTCACTGCCTTCGGCCTGCTCTTGAGAAGCAGGGTTAGCGCGCGTGTTGACCATCCTAGGTAAACAAGACAATGATTTAGTCAGAATGGTAAAATTCCGACATAGGATACATAATGTAAGGAATAACTCGGAATGCAAGATGATCATCCGTATGACATGGTAGATACAGAAACTGCTTCTTTATTCCATCGTCATACACACCATACAGGTTTAGTACAAGACCAAGCAAAGTACTAATACGGTGAAAAGAGAATTACATCTCATAGGAGGCATCCCAAGCTCCTATACATTATTTTTCTACATCTCCGGAAAGAGTACAGACTAGGTCATATCCCACGAGTCACGCAGGACGATAGACGACACAGCTAGTGCGAACTAGTGATACTACTACTAACTCAGACCGATCCGTAGTAGTCCTCGTAGAAGTCACCTCCATAGCCTGGAAGTTCAACGTGATCATCCGGAAACAGACGGTCTCGCGGAGCTTGTGGACCATAGGGGCTAGGATGAGGCCTTGGACCAACAAACGGTGGCCTGCGGGGACCGCGAGGTGGGGTGATGCCTCCTACATCACGCCAAACCATCACGTCCGGCAGAGCAGATCTCACAGGATAGAGATCGCGCATATCTGAATATCCAGCTTGCACCGCCGGTGCGAACCGAGTCAAAGTGGCCCAGTGGTCAGCACGGGTATTGAAGAGCTCTAACCTTAAGGCCCGATTTTCACGGTCCTTATCCTCGAGCATCTCAGCAGTGGTGCGAGTCCGTGAATCCTCCTGAGTGGAGTCAGCATAGATAGCCTGGAAATATCCTTGTGCTCCCGGAAGTGATCCTGGCATATACCGGAAGTCAGAGTCCCGAAATAGACCAGATCTGACTCGCATAATGGTCATCATAGAGTAGGCGGCGTCCTGCACAGCCATCTCAATAGTAACCCTGAGTCCATAGGAGCAGTGAAGAGGCTCGGTGGATCCAGGATAAGATGGAAATATCCTGACAGTGCAGAGATACTGGCTTTGATTAAAGTCTCGGAATTGCTCTTCGACCGTGTACTCAGGATACCAGCGGTATCCAGCCTCAGTCATTACCCTGACCAACTTAGCAGTATGGCCGGGTACATCTAGGCATCGAGTCAGGCGAACCACTTGATTGAGGTTGCGAGTGGCCATCTGAAAGCACAATCATAATGCAAAGGCATTAGAATTTCTAGCAAAATTTCGGCAGCATAACAGCTGTAAATGCTCAAAAAGGATTTTGAGACATTTGACAAAGGATTTCGTACACACTCAACATCATCATATCAAGTTCTGAAACCGTTCCAACAACATAATGTGGTAGTAGAACTGAACTAGGCTTGTATCCATCAAACTTATAAGGTACTACTGATTAGTAACACGTGATCCTGATAGAGAGAACAGATCCTAATTCCTTAACCCCCGGTGGAAGAATGGACTGACTCAGATCAGAAGGTCATAAGGTATAAGAAGTAAAAAGAGCCTTACGTTCCAACCCACAAACAATTCCCCTACATATAACTAAAGAATTTCTAGACTCAACATCGACCAGTTTGGCTTGAAGAACCTACAGGCAGTCCGGCTCTGATGCCAACGCTGTCAGGACCCCGACTCGATGTCACATCGATCTAGCTGGTAACACCTCATATCACTTTGCGGCCTCACGCACGGTATCCCCACGGGTGTCGTCTTACCTTTTCCCGGGACCGTTTGCGCCTTTTGGCTCACGTATATGATAGTGTCGCTAGCATCCATATGATAAAGAGCCCGGGCTGACATGAC
The DNA here is from genome assembly GCF_018294505.1 of Triticum aestivum. NCBI lineage: Eukaryota > Viridiplantae > Streptophyta > Magnoliopsida > Poales > Poaceae > Triticum > Triticum aestivum. The sequence continues at coordinate 439,593,451 of NC_057801.1, read as the reverse complement.
TAGTCGTAAACCCAAAGTGGCACAGACTTACAGGGACAGGCATTCATGACCCAGCTTCGAACGTGTCGGTCATCAGCAAGTGGGTCCGGGCTGTAGCACTGGGCTAGCAGGACTCCGGTAAACCGGGCTGTAGCGGGCTAACAGGACCCCGGTACTCAAAGCGTGACATTTCCCCGAAGGGACAGACACAGGAACGAAGAAGGACACATGCCGGCCAGCCTAAGTGTTCCAGAGCAGTAGCAAGCTACCATGGCTCAGCGGTAACACTAGGAGACATTTCCCGGTAAGAGAGGCTACTAAAGATAAACAACTAGATAGTCAGATCCCACACATACCAAGCATTTCAATCATACACACAATAAGCTCGATATGTGCAAATACAACGAAGCATCACAACATGACTCTATGACACAAGTACTTTATTTAAGGCTCAGTGAGCCATACATAACATACACAAAGGTACGGGTCTCACGACCCATCATACAAGTCATACAGTCATACAAGCCAACAGCGGAAGTAACTTGTCTGAGTACAGACAACTAGTAAAATAAAAGAGGCTTGGAAAGCCTAGCTATACTACGTGGTCCTTCACAAGCTCATGGTCACCACCTGGGTTTTTAGCCTACTCGTTGATGTCAACGTCTACATAGAACCCATCAGAAGGGGTTGCAGCGTCTTCTGTAAAAGTGTAGAATATAGCAACATGAGTACAAAGGTACTCAGCAAGACTTACATCAGATCCTACATACATGCATAGTATCAAGAAGGGTTGGTGGAGTTATTGCAGCAAGCCAGCTTTGACTCTTGGCTAGACTATCCTACGATACCCTAGTTTGAAATAGTTTTGCGCACACGAGTCCACTACTCACCACTTCAATACACTACCGAGGATCCACCTCCGTCTTCCTACGGAAGAGCCATCCTCGGCACTCACACTTATCTTGAGGCTTTTAGTAGTTTCCATTTACTTGTCTATGAACTGTATAGGCAACCAAGTAGTCCTTTACCGCGGACGCGGCTATTCGAATAGATCATGTTAACCCTGCAGGGGTGTACTTCTTCATACATGTTTCCACCACTTAGCGTCTGCACACGACATGTGCTCGGCAGACTTCAAGCGAAAGCCGACGTGGGTGTAGACCATGACCTACCTAGACACTTAAGCTTCTAGTCCAGGTTTATCGCCTATTCAGGTTCCATCCGCAGGGAGTCCGGCCGAGGTTTCCCATACGGCCCCGAACGATGTGAACAGGGTTCCCGAGATACCTAACGGGTATTCGGTACACCGTGCCACGTACCTACCGCATCACAGCCCACCCCTACGGTCAGCGCTGTCCACGGCCTCCAGTAGGCTACAAACACCAGAAACTACTTGCAACTCCTGGACAGAGAGCTAGGGTGAATAAGAAGTTGAGCGGGGTCATATTTCAGGGCCCAATGTATGGTAGTAGCTGATTCTTAAATCACACATACAGATCTCAGTGCTTAAGGTCGGCTTCAATGAAACAACCCACCATGTACTCCTACATGGCCTCTCATCGATACCTTTACCAAATCGTGTTCACCACACCACTCTCATTACCGACATTAACATTTCACTCTAGCCCATCCCCCAGATGAACCAGACCTGACACGACTCTAAGCATAGCAGGCATAGCAAGGTAGGAACAACACATACATATGGCTCAATCAACTCCTACACATGCTAGTGGGTTTCATCTAGTTACTGTGGCAATGACAGGTCATGCAGAGGAAATGGGTTCAACTACCGTAGCACACAGCAGTTTGAATCGCGTTGTCTTAATGCAGTAACAGAGAGCAGGAGCGAGAACATGGGATTGTATCGATATGATCAAATGGTTGGTTGCTTGCCTGATGGTTCGTTGCACGGATACGGTTCTTCGTTAGGGTAATCACGGTACTCCTCGGGGACAGATCCTGTCGCAAAGGACAACGATACATAGGCATCACCAAACAATGTGCAACAATATGATGCATGCATGAAACATGGCAATATGAATGTGTTGGGCTAATGCAACTAAAACCAGAGGGGTTTGAACAAATTTGAATCATAGATTCAAATTCCAAATTCAAATATGGCCTTTTAAAGTGCCTTTTCTTGTTCTGCTTGAAACATCAAGTTAACTTGTTTGATCATGCATGAAAATAGTACAGATGGATAGATTGGATTTTTCTGATCATTTTTCATATATAATTTGTCCAATTTGGAGTTACAGAATAAAAGTTATGAATTTTTGAAGTTTAATTAATATTCTGGAATTTCCTGATTTAATTTAAATCCAGAAATTCAATTACTGCGTCAGCCTGACGTCACAGTGACGTCAGCAGGTCAACAGGGCTGGCTCGGGTCAAACCTGACGTGTGGGGTCCACACGTCAGTGACACAGGGGCTAATCCCGCGTTGACCCGGGCTGGTTAGCTTTGACTAAGCCCTGGGGCCCACTTGTCAGCGTCAGTAGGTGGGGGGGTTAGTGACTAATTAACTAAGCCACGTCAGCCCGCCGGAGTTCTGGCCGGCGGCGACCATTAGCGCGGCGGCGAGAGTGGTTTTGGTCGTTTCGGCCACCAAATGGACCGCGGAGACCACCGGAGTGGAGCTGAGGACAACCCGCAGCTCTTGGCAGAGCCCGTTGGGGTCGGGGTGGCCGGAGTTGACGGCGGCGAGCTCGGCTGCGGCGGCCGGAGTTCGGGTGCGGTCGGGATCAGTGTTGCAGGGGGTTTGGGGAGGTGTTGGTGCGTGCTACGTGCTCCTAGTGAGGTGTGGAGCACGATGGTGAGCTCGGTTGGGCGCTACGGCGACCGTGGCCACGACGGCGACATCGTCGGCGGCGTGGAGCTCTCGGCCGAGGTGGGGCTAGGGCCTAGGGGTCGGGAGAGAGCAGGGGAGAAGGGGGAAACGACTCGGGGGCTCACCGCGGTTGCAGTGGGCGTCGAAGCGGGCTCGGGGACGCGCTGGAGACGGCGAATTCGACGGCGACGGTGGTCGGAGCCCGAAGAGGGGAACGGCGACGTGGCGGCGATGCAGGGCTTCCGGGGACCCGTGGAGCGGTGGGGAGGAAGAGGGAGTCGAGGCGGAGCTCCTGAGCTAGTCGGGGGAGCGAGGGGTGGTCGGAGACGGTGGCTATGGCGAACGGCGGCGACGGTGGTGTTCGGTCGGGCGGGAGAGAGAGCGAGCGAGAGCCGGGGGAGAGTGAATGGGGTGTCGGCGAGGTCGGGGCGACGACCAGAAGACGATCCACGCGGCGCAACGGCGACCAGGGCGATGCAGAGAGGCTGGGTGGTGCGTGGCGAGCTCGGGCGCGCCATGCTCACCTCCCTGCCTGCTCTGGCAAGGGGAAGCAGCTGGCTGGCACGGGCCAGCACAGTGCTGGGCCGGCTGGGCTGGTCAGGTAGGTCCAGGTAAGTCTACTCCTTTTATATATTTTTCTGTTTTTCTGTTTTTATTAATATATCTGCAACTTTGTTGAATTAAATAAAATACCTAGGCAACTCCAAAAATCACCAAACTACTCCTGGTCCATAGTTGGATTATTTCCAACATGAAACATTTTAGTTTGGAGATATTTGAGCATTTAAATATTTTATATTATTTTAAATGCCCAAATTCAAATATCTATGATTTAATTCAAAACCCTAGGATGGCCTAGAAAAATGTGCACCACTTTTGGCAGAGGTTCTGAACCAAGGCAAAAATGATGGGCATTTTAGAAGGGCATTTCAGGTTCATTGAAAAATTATTTTAGTAGCCCTAGTTGGTTTCAGAGGGGACTGGGGGTTCTGTCATCCCCATTTCAAGTTTCTGATGAAAGAGTAAACATGATGCAACACTCTAATGCATAACTAGCTAGGGTGTGACAAAAGGAGTATGAACCATAGCTACAGAACCTAACCTGAGAACAAATCTTCTTCTCCTTTAAGCATTGAGTTGGGATTCGGAGTGGTGGTCCTCGTTCTTTGTGCACTTCAGTTCCCTTACTAACTGCTCGTGTTTGGGTGCTCTGTGGTGGAGACGGTGATGTGTCAACTGGAACTGGATTACTATCTGCCAGGGTTGGGGTTAGAAGGGGTGCAGCTGGTTCTCTGTCCAACTGGGTAGGGGTACAATCTGCGAGAGTCTGAGTTATGTGTGGTGGATCTGGTCTTTGGGCAAGTACAACCGTGGTTCTATCTGCATCAACTGATAGCACTATCTTTTCTGAAGACCGTGTTGTTACTCCCTTAGATACTGCCATCACCCTCTCCAATTCAAATGGCCGATAAACAAGAAAAGTAATTGAAAGTACAGACATTGCATGATAGACATGTGCAATGGATAGTGGGGAATAAAAGAGGACACGAAATAATTCACATTTATGTTGTCTAACCAAATAAGATAACATGACACAATTTCACATATATGATGGCTAACTAAACAGGATAGCATGACATAATTTCACATTATGATGGCTAACTAAAAAAGATGGAAAGACATAGTTCAAAATATGATGACTATGTAAACAAGATGACATGATATAACTATATAATGTGTTTATTAAATAGGTTGACATGCCATAATTCACATACATTCACGGATAGAATGCCATAATTCAAAATATGATGACTGTAAACACTAAACAGGATGAGATGATATAACTATATGATGTCTTTATTAAATGGGTTGCCATGCCATAATTCAGATAGATGATGTGTATGTACTATGTAAATATGATGGCATGATATAATTCAAATATATGATTTATATAGTAAGCAAGTAAGCAGATGGCAATCCATATATGATGTAAAAACTAAGCAATGCAAGACAACATGCGTGACATGGGTAATATAACCCTGCCAAGTTTGAGCATAGACCTTAGGGGGGAAATAGGACTGGTCATCAGTCTCTGAATCCTCCTCTAAGGAGCTCTCTGTAACCAGCAAGATGTCTGCTTCAGCAGGTAGCATTGTCTGCTCTGAATACCTTGTTTCCACTCTAGATACTTTCATCACCGCTTCAAATGGCTGATGCACAGGAAGAGTACTTGAATATACAAACATTATCGACACATGGAAGACGTAATACAAAAAAATGCTAGCATGATATAATTCACATACATGATGATTGGCTAAACAGCATGGCATTGCGTAATTCACATATATAATGCCTTTGCAACAAGATAGCATTGCATAATTCACATATATAATGTCTTGCAACAAGATGGCAATGCATAATTCACATATATGGTAATTAGACACTGAATAGGTGGCATTCACACAAAGCATGTCTAAACTAATCAAATGACATAGAAATGCAAGACACCATACGCACGATATGAGCAACATAACCCTGCCAAGTTAGAGCATACACCTCGGGGGGGGGGAATAGGACTGGTCATCTGTCTCTAAATCCTCCTCTGAGGAGCTATTCGTAACCAGCGAGATATGCGCTTCGTCAGATAGCATACTTTGCTCTGAAGACCTTGTTTTCACTCCAGAATTTTCCATCACCGTGTCAAATGGCTGATGCACACGAAGAGCAGCTGAATGTACTAACATTGTTGACAAATGTAATACATAACAAAAAAAGGATGGCCTGATATAATTTACATATAAGATGACTGGCTAAGCAGGATGGCATTGCAAAATTCACATATATGATGTCTGGCTAAACAAGATGGTATTGTATAATTCACATAAATGATGAATAAACTAAACAGATGGCATTCGCACAAAGGATGTCTAAACTAAGCAGATGACATATTTGATGTATAAAGTAAGCAATGCAAGGCACCATATGCATGATATAACCAACATCAGCATGCCAAGTTAGAGCGAAGACCTCAAGGGATAAATAGGAGTGGTCTTCTCCTTCTGAATCCCCCTCAGAACAGATATCTTCCTCTTGATTACAATCCGAAATGGGTGGAGGGAGGGCTGCCTTTGTGCCTACCATGGAGCGAGGTCTGCAAGAAATTTTATTGCCATGCAAGGCTCGTCTCTTTTGCTCTACAAGTTTAGTTCCATTGTTTACAATAACTGTCATACATAGGAATAAAAAATAGTGAGATTATGTAAGGAGTGCATGTAGAAATCTAGAGTGAAGGTAGCAACCTGTGGATAGACCCAAAACCAATAATAGCAGGCAGATAATGGCTTCAGTTAAAAAATATAGATAATGGCTTCTTTACTGTTTGTTTCCCACCCAACATGAAACTCATAGTAGACACCGGAGATTAACCAGATAGTAGATAGATACTATTGATTGCAGCCCCGATATGTACCCCACAACCATTTAAATACTCAAGTTTGACCATTAGTTTGGAGTTGACTCAGAGTCTAATCGGTGAACAGGACGATAAAGTAGCATGTAATATTAAGCGATGCATAACGTAAGCAGACACGAAAGAGTGTGACCTCTCTTACGGACCCGTGTAGTCCTCGAGGTCATCTGCTCAGTTGATGATGGTAATGCAGTTTTCATAGCTGCCAGCGGCATGGAAGAAGATCTGAGGCGGCGAAAGACAATCTGGAGGTCGGATCCCTGCTGTGTTGGACCCTTCTATCATTGGAGCAGCTGAGCTGGGGTGGATGACGGTGCAGCAGGAGCGGGACAAACCACGCAAGGTTTTCTTTGACAACTATCTGTAAGAGCAGTAATTTTGTAAGGGCTTGTTTGAATTAAAGGATTCCAACAATGCAGGGATAGGAAATAGACATGAATAGGATAGGAATGCACATGCAAAACAGAGAATTTAAAAAGACGGGATTTCTGCCAATCTAGGTGTTTGATTCACAAGAATTGGAAGATCACAGGATGCAAAGAAGCATGGTGAGATTAAGTCAAACCACAAGAAAATGTACGGTTATAATGCTATTATGCTACTATCTCTTAGTCTTGTGCTTCATGGATAGGAATTTGAAAAGGAGGAAAAGTGAAAATTAAAATTCCTACATTTTTTCTTTCAAGGAGACACTAAAGGAACAAATCCTACAGTTTTCCTTTGCTCCATTCCTTTGAACCAAATTCATGAATAGTTGTACCATAGGAAACTTTCCAATTCCTATGTTTTTCATTCACTTTTCCTTTCAAGCACTGGCGATTCTAGTAGGTAGGCTTGAGCAAGGAACAGCCTACACTAAAAAAATGTTTATGTGCTACTTCTATTAGTTTGGACCCAGGCCACTTCCCTACTAGCTCAACTCCCAGGGCCATCGACAAATGCATAGCTCAAATGCGCAGAGATAAATAATGATGGCGTTCAAGAGAGTCCATCACAGATAGCTAAGTTTCCTGGTACCTCACTGCTTGTCAAATAATAGGATAAAATAATCATATTTCCCGTTACTACGTGTGCTCAGTGGACAATATATATAACATGTAGAGTAAAAAGAGATGCAACAAGTGTACAACCTCTTTGGCGAAGCCATGTCGATCTCAACGTGATTGGGTTGGTCGGTGAGGATGCTCCGGTTGACTTGGCTGTCGGAGGAGGGGAAGAAGATCTTAGGCGTCTGGAGATGGAGCCCGAGGTACTTGTCCGCTATGATGGAGGGTTTCATCATTGGAGCAGCTCCGGTGAGCTGTACGACGCCGAGGCTAAAGCAGGACAAGAGAGACAACGTTACCTGAGTGGAATTCTAATAGCACCTCCAATAGATGACGTAAAATATGTAACCACAAAGTGCTAGATGTAAAATGCATCAGCCGCTCATCTTTGAACTTAACTGTCGAAACTGAATTTAACTGTCGAGACTGAACTTAACTATCAAAACTGAATTTTACTATCGAAACTGAATTTTACTGTTGAAACTGAACGCACTAGAGGTGAGGCTACACGTCAGTTGACTGACTTTTTCATATCTGGTCAGTCGATTTTGCAGCCGTTGGATACGAAATCAAGGTCCTGCAGTTCATCTTCAACCTCCACCCCCCCCTCCCTGAGCCGCCAGCCCCCACCGCCTGCGGCGGGCGGTGCGCCGCCCCGCCCGCCGCGAAAACACTCCCCATCGCCGGTCCACCGCTACCCCGGCCATGCCTCTAGGGCCCCCCGTGCCGAGATTTTTCTCCGGCGATCCCCACGCCACC